>NC_088802.1:13797324-13995309 GCF_011386835.1 Chrysemys picta bellii | reverse complement strand
CTTCCCCCTGCCTCAATTTCCACATGGATAAAATGATTTTATTATTATTCCTATTTCTGCCTATGGAGGACGAGGTCCCGTCGCGCTGCTCTCTGTAGAGACGCTGAGTAAACAGACCCAACAGCTCACAATTAAAGCCAGGATTTCACAAACTCTGAACATCCCGTTAGTGTCAAAGGGACCCAAGTGGGTAAAGTTACTTTTATGCCAAAGTCTTTGCAGGCTCTGGGTCTAGGTTACGACAAAAGGCAGCAAGTGAATGAGACAAACCAACTGGAGTCCGAAGGGGGGATGATGAGGGGAAAAGTAAATCTCTCTTACAGATTGTGTGTCCTGGGTTGGTTGTGAGGCTTAATGGATGATCATGTTGGTTCCATTGCTGGGAGATGCCTGAATGAGAGAGGAAAGAGACGGTTTCAGACCTTTTTATACTAAATATCCGAGTGTGTCTCTGTTTGTTTCTCTGTCATAATTAAATCACAGTTCTAGGAGTTCAGACTGGGGATGCTGTTATAATATGAAAGCCTTAAATCTCACCTCTCTTATCCTTTCCCCCTGCAGATGCTCTGCCATCTGAACTGGAGAGAAAAAGCAGGAAATCCCTAGGGCCATTCAGACAGGGTGAGTTTGCAGGTGGAGATTGTCTTTAAATGATGAGAAAATTCCAGTGAAAACATCTTCATGGGATTGTAGCTAAAGTTACCAACCAAACTGACAGTGGCCATGACACACAGCCCTAAAAATAGCACATTTAGCAGTACGGAGATCCAGGCGCACTGGAACAGGGAAGACCAGGGGCCATGGTGCTAAAGTCCACTGAGGCCTGCTTAAACTGCAAGCCTTGGGCACATGTGGAGTGTCACAGACAATGGTTGTGCTTCAAGCAGGGCAGCTGATCAGCTCCTCCCCATGAGGCACAGCCCCTGCCCTCAGCACCAGCTTCTTCCCAGTTCCAGACCCCCCCAGTGGCCCCACCCCTGCTCCTCTTCTGCCCCCTGACCTGAATCCAGAGCTAGGCTGCCACCCATAGAGTCTGGATTACACTGAGGAGCCCTGGACCCTCCACCTGCCCTGGGTGGTGCACCCCGGGGAGCGGGGACCTGGGCTGGAGGCTGTTCTCAGATCCCCCAGAAACCCACCAAGGACAGGTGGAGGATCAGAAGCTCTCCACAGCAGCCAAGGTGCTCAGCCTGGCCTGGGGGCGGGGCCTCAGCTGGAAGAGGGGGAGTGGGGCAGGGCCATGGAGGGGATATGGCCACAGGTGACGAGATCTCGTGCCCCCTCCCCATGCCAGCAACTTCTACCAAGGTTCCAGAACTCCTGGGAGATCCCAGACTGACATCACACAAACACTCCTGACACCAACCTTAGTGCTGAGTTCATGCCCACACTGATTAACAGAAACACTCTCACTGAGCAGCACCTGAACAGAGCTCCCTGCCCTGAGGGCTAACACATCCCTTTGCTTCACTCCAGTGTAGGGGGTCTCCCGCATCACTCTTCTCCAACATTCTGCCTTTCCTGTGGGCAGGGTGGGCTCTCCCATTGGAGCTGCTCACTGCTTCCTTGACTGGGGAGATGCTCTCCCTGTGACGGTGCCCGCTCCTCCCCTCTCTCTAGGCCTGTCCCAGCCAGAACAGGGCTGTTGGGGAGTGTGAGAAATGGCCCCAGCCTCCCCCAGGGCTGAGCTCTGCCCCTAACACTCTGATTCTCTCTCACCAGTGAACATGACTCTGGATCCAGACTCGGCTCATCCCCAACTTGTTCTGTCTGAGGATCGGAAAAGTGTGAGATGGGGAGACACACGGCAGGATCTGCCCAACAATCCTGAGAGATTTGATTCTTGGGCCTGTGTGCTGGGCTATAAGGGATTCACTTCGGGGAGACGTTGCTGGGAGGTGCAAGTGGGGGCTGGGAGACACTGGGCTTTGGGGGTGGCCAGAGAGTCTGTGGGGAGGAAGGGACGGATCAGCCGTAGCCCTGAGGGGGGAATCTGGGCTGTGCAACGGTGGGGGAGTCGATTTGAGGCTCTCACCTCTGCCGTGACCCGCCTGCCCAGGCGCCAGGTTCCCACCAGGATCCGGGTTTGTCTGGACTGTGACTGGGGGCAGGTGACATTTATTGATGCTGTTGACGAGACCCCAATCTTCAGTTTCCCGCCGGGCTCCGCCCTTGGGGAGAGAATCCGACCCTGGCTCTGGGTGGGACCCGGATCCCCGCTCAGATTGTGTCCCTGAGCGGGGAGTTTTGTAGTGACAATTCTTCACAAGAAAACTTCCAAAACACACTCCAACGAGAAACTGAAAAAACTGGAATTAATTTGTGAACTGGACACCATCAGATTAGGCCTGAATAAAGCCTGGGAGTGGATGAGTCACTACAAAAACTAAAAACTAATTTCCCCCTACTGTTACTCACACCGTCTTGTCAACTGGTTGAAATGGGCCACTCTGATTACCACTGCAAAAGTGATTTTGGTACAGCAACTCTCATCTTTTCATGTACTGTGTATATATTTTTTCCCTACTCTATTTTCCACTCAATGCACCTTATGAAGTGGGTTTCAGCCCATGAAAGTTTATGCCCAATAAATGTGTTAGTCTCTAAGGTACCACAAGGACTCCTCATTGTTTTTGCTGATACCAACTAATAGAGCTACCAGTCTGAAACAGCGAGCTAGCGCCACCCTGTCTTAACTCCACTGGTCTTCAGCCTTTTAGGTGAGGGTGAGTCCCTCAATCAGGGTATGCCAAGCACCATTCTGCTGCCCCTGATTCACACAACAAGGATAACAACCCTTTAGTGCTCCTCCCCCAGTAACAAAGGGGACTTGTGATCCAACACCAGCCAAAAGTGATCGTTTGGGCAAAGCCGTCCCATCATGCTGAGCAGGGTAGGTGTGCCCATGCAAACAAGGTCAGATCCTAACGTGCGGTTCCCCAGCTCATCAGTAGGTGTCAGGGGAGAGCTCATTCAGACCCTGCTTACATTAAGAATGGCTTGGTTCGGTTGAGGGTACATCTACACAGCACCTGGGAGGTGTGATTCCCAGCTCGGGTACATGTACACTAGGGTTACCATATTTCAATCCTGTGAAAAAAGGACACTCCACGTGGACCCGGACCCGCCCCAACTCCGCAAGCGCTGGAGGGAGGCCTGGGAGATGCAGGGGGAGCGCAGAGCCTGGGTGAGTGTGAGTCCGGCCTGGCCCCGAGAAGGCAGGACTTGGGTGGTACCTGGAGGGAGAGCAGGGGGGCGGCCCACGGGGCCAGGCGGCGGCTGTTCTCCCCATCTGGGCAGTGGGACTTGGGAGCAGCCACTGCTGCAGCTCCCACTGCCGTGGGGGGAGGAAGCGGCCATGGCGCTCGGCGGCTGCGGCTCTGGCGCCTGGGCCCAACCCCCCCGAGCCCAGTCCTGTTGCGGGGACACAGCAGAGCGCACACTGCGCCCAGCCCCTGGCCAGTCACGTCTGGACTGGCTGCCCAGCTGGTGCTGCAATTTCACGGCGGCCCCGGGGCAGAGGCATTGGCAGCCCAGCCCCGTTTGTTTCCCTGCGGGACCCCAGCGGGACGGGGGGGCTGCGGCCTGCTGCCCCCACTCTGGGGCTGCTCGCAGGATTGCACCAGCTGTATCCCTGCAGCAGGCCCAGGCTCAGGGATTCATGCCCCGGGCACCAGAGCCGCAGCTGCAGAGCGCCACATGCTTGGTGCTTCCCCCCATGGCAGTGGGAGCTGCAGCAGCGGCTGCTCCCGTGTCCGGCTGCCCAGCTGGGGAGAATGAACAGCCGCCGCCTGGCCCCGGAAAGTTGGCGCCCGGGGAGGGGGTGGTCCCCTTACCATGCCTCCCTATTTTCCCGGACATGTCCTGCTTTTTGGAAATTCCTCCTGGACGGAGATTTGAGGACCAAAAAGCCGGACATATCCGGGAAAATCCGGACGTATGGTAACCCTACTGGAGCAGGGCCCCTGGCCCTGGATATTGCTGGAGCTCGGGCACCACAAAAGAATATAACCCTCCACCCCCCCCCCATATTCACAACCCCACCCCCAGACAGGCCCCTGGGACTCCCACGCCCCATCCAACCACTCCACGCCCCCTGACAGGACCCCCAGAACACCCGACCAATACAACCTTCCCCCCTGCTCCCTGTCCTGACTGCTCCGATCACACTCCACACCCCTGCCCCCTGACAGGCCCCCTCCAGAACTCTCGACCCACAACCCTTCCCCGGCTCCTTGACTGCACCCCGGGACTCCCCTTACCATGCCCATGCCTGCTGGCTCCACGTGTAGGCAAAACACGCTGCCGGGTGGACTGCTTTTGTTGTTACTCCGGGCTGCAGGCAGCAGGGGGGAGCAGGGGAGGGGCTCTCGCTGCTGGAGACCAATGGGAGTGGCTCAATCAGGCCCAGTCACCCAATCAGCGAGGCTGCACTCTGCATGGACGGGAGGGAAGGAGGAAAAATCCCAGACTTTTTAACTTGTTACCAATTCCTCCCAGACGGCTATTTAAAGATGCAAAAGCCGGACATGTCCGGGGAAATAAGGACGGATGGTAACCCTAATGTACACATGCTGACACTGCTGAAGTGAGCACACTACCAATAGCAGTGAGGCCGTGGCATCAAGAGAACAGATTGGACTAGCTGCTGGAGTGGAAGCAGCCCCAGTGCCCCATGGAAGAGGAATCCCAGTGGTGCAGGGGGGCTGCAGCCAGCGCTCCAGGGCACAGCCTGGGGGAGGGGCTGACTTTAGGGTGCACAGGCTGTGCTGTGCTGGGGCCCTATGTCCTGGCCCCAGAATGGGGGTGGATTTCATCTTCCCAACCCCCCTGCACTTCATCTGCAGAGAACCCAGTTTTGGGGTGCAGTGAATGGCACTCAGGGTGACTGACCAATTCACTCAGGGATTGATCCAAAAGCCTTTTATGTGATTGGGAATCTTTCCTCTGATTTCAAGAGGCACCAGATCAGGTCATGGGATCTTCTTGTGCCTTGGGGTCTATGCTTGCAAAAGAAGTTTATTAACACTCAGGTTATCGGCATCTCTGGGGAAGTGGCTAGTGAAGGTTTCTCAGTCATTGTTTGACACAAATTACTAAGATCCATTGTCCCTTTAATTATAATTTTGATTGTTCAACCCCCAGTGACCACCCAATCAGCATCTTCACTACATGAGCTGTAAATATCTAAGGGACACTGCCCCAAGCACCTGTCTCTTTGCCTTTCTCACCATAGCTGGATTTCCATTTCTGGTCCCAGGTGTCTGCTCCCCAAGACTCTCCCAGGCCCCCTTTGTCTGTCCCCAGATCCCCTCCTGCAGCCAGGCTGGACAAGTCACCTGAGAGCCTTGGAGATAGGAGATCTCTAGTTAGCCCATCCCCTGTACAGTGCAGGAGCCCCAGCACCAGCTCCCCTCACACCCACTGTCATCTGCAAAGAGCCAGGAGCCCCCGAGAGCTGGGGAGACTGTGCAGGGAAACAGAAGCAGGAGCCTCCAGGCTAAGAACAGGTATGATGGCTGCTCTGTTGGCCAGTGCACCCAGCACTGAACCAGGGACTCCTAGAGCTCTCTGTTTATCCCACATCCTGTACAGTGCAGGACTCCTAGTGCCAGTTCCCCTCACACCGGCTGCCCTCGGCCGTTGGGCCCCAGCTGTCACCTGGTGGGGAGGAGCTTGGTCTCCATGGACCACTGAGTCCCTGGTCTCTCTGCTGGGACTGACAAAAAGGGAGAAAGTGGATGCAGGCCTTGCTGGGTGTGGTTGTGTGAGATGTCACCTGCCCCACTAGGGCCCAGGCTGAGATCCTAGCACATTCCACAGGCCCCTGAGCCGCCATCAGATGGACTTTCAGCCTCTGTCCGTGTTGTGGAGGGGGAGGAATTGGGTTATTGCCCTGGGGGAGCTGCTGGGGGAGATTTACCTGCTCACAGACAATTTTAACTATTATAAAGCTTTACATTTTTGAATCTCAGTGTCCAGAGTCATTAAATAGTTATTGTCTGACCAAAATATTGTCTGATCCCCCCATAATTTCCCACAGCTGTGAAAATTTAAATTGGTAACAATTGGAATGAAATGCTGAAACCCAGATTGTTGTGCAACTGTGAAAGTTTAAATCAATAAATATAAAAATTGCTTAAAATAAACATGATCTGTCACAATTATACAGTATACAAAAAAAAAAAAAAAGAATTCCACCACTCCTTAGACACACAGACCCTGCTCCTGCAGGCTCATCCTCACAGGGGAATGTGACATCCATGTGAAGCCCCAGTGACCCTCCCCACCAGCACAGGGGCTGATTGCAGGACCAGAGCTGGCTGTGAGTCATTTCCTGCTGCCGGACCTGAGCCCAGCGATCCCTCCCCGCAGAGCCGCCTCCCAGCTCCTCCTGGGTGCTAGTGATAAACCCACTGCACTGCGCTTCTCCTCTCTGTGTCTGGCTTCGATTAGATTCACAGACTTTAAGGTCAGAAGGGATCATCACGATCATCTAGCCCAGGGGCTCTCACAACCAAATTTTTCCTGGCCTCAGAGTGTGGCTAGCAACTCTCGCTGGTGGCGGCTCGGACACTTTTTTCCCTAAAATACTTAATTTACATTACAAAAAACAGTAAACACGCGCAGAGGTAAGCAGGGAAATGGTCCCACTATTGTGAGGAATTTTACTGGCTTATACATCACCCCGGTGAAATCAAATAGCAGGAGGATCTGAGTCCTCGCTCCCTCTTCCTTCATCCAGAACCTGCCTCATCCTGAGGACTCCCCTTCCACTCTCCTGTGTGGCAGAACCCTTGTAACCCGACAAGGCTGGGCCCAGGATTCCTGAGGGGCTCGACTCCCAATCTTGTTGTGATCACTCAGGACAGGGGTGAGGATGGGCCCACTCCAGGGGGCTCTTTCCCCTCTGGATGCTTCCCTGATCTTTTCTCTGACCATTGCATAGAGTTCAGAACAAATACAATTTGTTAAACAGCAAGTGATTAAAAAAAAAGAGGAAAAAATGGGAACGGTGAAAGGAAAACACGTCACCCCGCTCTGTGGGATGAACCATAAACATCATCTCTGGAAAGCCAGAGCAGTTCAGTCTGTTCCTAGCATGTCCCAGGCCTCATGCCCAGGCCCTGGCTGTGCTGCAGAGATGCTGCAGGTCAGACATGTGCATTGACAGTGGCCACATGCCGTCAGGCTCTAGGTGGCAGGACCCTTCTTCCCAGCATCAGTCCTCTCCTGTCGGGGTTATGCTCCCCCTCCAAGTCTGGCCTGCAAGGCCCCTTGGCTGGGGGCGTCTCCCTGCACCGGGCCTTCTGCCCAGGGTCCCCCTTGCTCTCCCCAGCTGCTCACAGCACCCAGGTCTGGACTGCTCCAGCCCCAGCTCCCCTCTGCCTCAGCACTGCTGCTGCTCTGACTCCAGCTCAGCTCCCTGGGCTGCGCCTCTCTGCTTCTGGCTGTTGCTGCTCTGCCTCCAGCCCAGCTCAGGCTGCTGCTTTCCCCTTAGCTCTGCCCTTCTCTGGCAGACAGCTCCAGCTCACACAGAGGATGGGCTCCTGACTCCCTCATTGGCTTGCCTGCCCTGTCAATGAGGCTGACATAGAGCAGTAGCCTCTCCCCATTGGCCCTGGGGACTGTCAGTCTCAGGGCCTTGATTTCTCATTGGCCCTTCCCCTGGCTTTTGGTACTGGGAGAGGGCCAATGAAAAAACCCCACTAAGTTTCAGTAAGGGGCCAATAGTCCCCTTACCCAGATACACATCAAAATCATTGTAATATATTTATTGCTAGCTAGTAAGTCCACCACTATGAAAAGTGATATTTGAATGTTAGTCCATAATTTTCACATCCTCTCAGCTAGGTACTTGGGTTGCCAACTTGGTAATTTTTAAAAACCAGACACTTCAGCAGGAGTGCCAGAACCTCCCCTGCCCCATCTCTTTCCCCTGAGATCCCACCCCTGCCCCACCTCTTCCCCCGAAGGTTACACCCCCATCCACTCCTCTTCCCTCTCCCACCCCCTTGTTCCTTCCTGGATCAGGAGTAACTTGCCTGTGGAGCCGGGATTGGGAGCTGCAGCTGCCCAATGCAGGTAGGAGGCAGCCCTGACTGAGTAGGGGCTGTTGTGGGTGAAGACCCAGTGCCTCTCTGGCTCTCCCCCTGCAGTAACTGAACTTTGGGTGTCCAGTCAGTAGATCTGACCGGACACTGTCAGGTCCCCTTTTTCACCAGACTTTCCGGTCAAAAACCAGGCACCTGGCCACCCTAGCAGCACTCAATGTGCAATAAGTGCTGGGAACATGTCCAGGGACAACATTCCAATGGTGGGGGAAGTAACTAGGGGGCAGATGGGTTGGACTCAGTTCTGACCAGCAGGGGGGAATTCATTCATCTAGATGAAATTACTAAAAGGTGGGTGTGCAACTGGTTGAAAGACCATACTCTGAGTAGTTATCAATGGTCTGTTGTCAAAGTGGGAGGGGAATGGTGGGGGGAATGAGGAGAAGCCCCAGATGGCTTTTCCCCAATCCCAGCAGGGAATGTGAGGGTGAGAAGCCCCAGGTGACTTCCCCTGCTCTTTAGGGGGAACAAGGAGTGTGGGGAAGGCAGCCCACCCAAAGCTTGTGGGGCAGCTAAGCTCCTGGGAGGGAGCTGCCGCTGGAGATGACAGACTGGGCTTTCAGCTCCCCACACTGCCTCTCTTAGGTCAGTGGAAGTGCTTCTCAGCAGGACACGCCCCAGCGACCCAAGGAGGGTAATGTGGACATCGGCTACTGCAATAATTACTGTGGTGGCTGTAAGTCAACCTAATATAGGTTGACTTAGGTTTGGCATGTATATGCCCTCTTAGAAGCAAAAGGATTTCTCTCACCCAAGAGCTTTCAGCAATCCATGCTCACTGGAAAGCCTTCCAGCTAGGACCGCTCCCCCAGCTCAATGATGCTCCTATTGTCTTTCAAGAGATCTTGCTGTTGTGAGTAGAGATGGGGGAGGGGAGGTGGCCAGAGCCCTTTTTTCCCCTTCTTATATTCCCACCATTTATACCAGAAAAGTATTTGCTGGGTCATGGGGTCAGGCAACTCCATGGCATAGGTGAGCTCCAAAGTGTCCTTCAGCTCCTGGGTCCTAGCGATAAACCCATTGTGCTGCAGCCACCCTGCCCCAGACCCTGCCCCCTGGAGTCCCACCTCCCCTGGGCACAGGCAGCTTCTCTCAGCCCTGCATAGGAGCCACAGGATAGAATCATAGAATAGCAGGGTTGGAAGGGACCTGAGGAGGTCATCTAGTCCAACCCCCTGCTCAAAGCAGGACCAATCCTCAGACAGATTTTTGCCCCATACCCCTAAGTGGCCCCCTCAAGGATTGAACTCACAACCCTGGGTTTAGCAGGCCAATGCTCAAACCACTGAGCTATCCCTCCCCCCAAATAGGAACAGAAAGGATCAATGGGAACAGAAAGGAAGACGTACAGATCCCGAAGAGGAGGGAGAAGGGGGGTTTCTAGGGAGACTCAGGGCTGTTCCAGAGAATCAAGGGGTGACAGAGAGCCAGGGACACTCTGTGTGTGAATCCCTCTGGTAACAGACTGGCACAGGGAGCAGCTGGGCAGAGCTGGTCTCTTGTCTCCACACCAGGCTCACTGGCTACCAGTCCTGGGCTGGAGCTGCCAGCTCTGCTCCCCTAGCTCGGGTCATGGAGCTCTCAGAGCTTTGCCACTGGGTTCTTCCGGTTAGTTGTAGGTCCAAATTAACCCATCCCTGGGCTCTAGGCAAACCCCCTCATACCTGACACGCACCCCCACCGGGATCCCCTCTGTCCCTCTCCCAGCTGTGTGGGAGCTGACTGCAGCTCCCTGTCGGACACCTGGATGTGGGCAGCGAAGCTCCAGCTGGTCTGGTTCAGGAACTGGTGCTCTGCCCACTCAGGTTTGGCCCAGTGCCCCCTCTCCATTGTAGTAAGAAGAGAGCCTGAAACATAAGCCCATGTATGAGAGGCCTGGTATGAGGCTTGGGCTAAAGTAGTCAGAACTTGGCTGATATAAAGCAATGTTAAATTGTGAGCAAGAGGCAGGCCCTGCTCACAGAATCTGGCAAGAACAGGGCTGATATTGAAGAAACACAAATAGCTAAGGAGTACTAGGCTGAGGCCATGCACGCAAACACACTCTAGAAAGGTGATACCAGAACACCTCGATACCAGCACATTCCCCAACGATAGCAGGAACACATTGACCCATCCTAAAGATTGGGTCAGGATAACAGCATGAAGAATAGGGATGTTTTGATCAAACCAACATGTACATGGCCCCTATAACGTCAGAGGGTGTCACTCTGGTAACGTCAAGAGCAATACGTAACTTGTTTGTATTGGTGTATACAAATGTATCTCAGAAGAAGTGTCTTTGTCCAGCTTAGGGGGCAGTAGACAGTCCCGCCACTGACTGAGCTAGGTCCGTTCTTATAAGCATACATGCATTAGAGGTCCGGTAGAGTCTGTGGGATACCAGGACCATGCTTCGTCGATAATAAACCTGGCTAGATGCCTTCGTATCTTAACGGATTTTGTGGTCATTGGGCAGTTTGCTTGAGGTCTGCTGTGCCAGCTATCTGCGCAGAGCTGGGAGGGCACGCTAACAGAAAACACACACACACACAGCCAAACATCTGACAACACAAAATTGGTGACCCCGACCACTGATCTGGTAAGTAAGCGATCTGTCCTCTGTAGGAATTGTGATCTAACATGGCGGAAAACTATATGCTAGGGAACCCGCTTAGCCCCTTCCTAAAAATCCCCACAGTATAATAAAGTATGGACATGCCGGGTTGCTAGCAAGAGAGGTCCATATGGATTTAAAAAATATAGTGGGGAAGAAACATGTAATAGAATTCGTAAGCTAGGGCAGAGACTGTAGCCTTAAAATATAGAATATTACATACTATAACCATGGCTGTTAAATGGTTAAGACAACATGCCACAAAATTGGCGGGGCAAGTAACAGAAACCAAGAAAGAGTTAAGAGAAGCCACAAAGTCCTGGAATGCTCCCTCTCCCCTTGCAGGGCAGCAAGCAGTCCAGAGACAGCAAGCACAGGAACAAAATAAAACATTGGAAACAGCTGTAAAAAACCTACAAAAAAGAGATGTGCCACCCTCGGAACGACACTCCACACTCATATCTAAAAATAGAACCTTCTTTCTCAAATATTTTTACATAGTGGCTAAGTTTTTTCCTTTATATGCTTTCTCAGTTTGCTGCCTGTATTTTCAAATACCTTGATAGAGTTAATCTCTCTTGGCTCAGGTCTAGCTACCTTCCTAGGTTGCTCTTCACCCCCTCCTTCCCCCACCTCTCATCACTTTGGCTCTCTCTCTTTGTTTTAAAAGTTAAACGTTATAGTTTTTACAGAAACCTCCAAAAGAGAAAGGAATTGAAAACATAACAAAAACAACAACAAAGAGAAAACAATGTAAAAACTTTTACTTTAAATAAATCCAGTAGATTATTTTAACCCTTCAGGAATGCCACAGCTGGAATTACTCTTAAACTTTCTTGAAAATATGGTTACCAAGCAAATGAAATGCAGACTCTGCTTCTAATCCTAATCACTGACTAAGATTTGAAACATGGGCTTTCCTATGGACGTAGAAGCCCTCTACACCAATATTCCACACAAAGATGGACTACAAGCTATCAGGAACAGTATCCCTGATAATGTCACAGCTAACCTGGTGGCTGAACTTTGTGATTTTGTCCTCACCCACAACTATTTCACATTTGGGGACAATATATACCTTCAAGTCAGCGGCACTGCTATGGGTACCCGCATGGCCCCACAATATGCCAACATTTTTATGGCTGACTTAGAACAACGCTTCCTTAGCTCTCGTCCCCTAACGCCCCTACTCTACTTGCGCTACATTGATGACATCTTCATCATCTGGACCCATGGAAAAGAAGCCCTTGAGGAATTTCACCATGATTTCAATAATTTCCATCCCACCATCAACCTCAGCCTAGGTCAATCCACACAAGCGGTCCATTTCCTGGACACTACTGTGCTAATAAGCGATGGTCACATAAATACCACCCTATACCGGAAACCTACTGACCGCTACACTTACCTACATGCCTCCAGCTTCCATCCAGGACATACCACACGATCCATCGTCTACAGCCAAGCTCTAAGATATAACCGCATTTGCTCCAATCCCTCGGATAGAGACAAGCACCTACAAGATCTCTATCAAGCATTCTTAAAACTACAATACCCACCTGCTGAAGTGAAAAAACAGATTGACAGAGCCAGACGAGTACCCAGAAGTTACCTCCTACAAGACAGGCCCAACAAAGAAAATAACAGAACACCACTAGCTGTCACCTTCAGCCCCCAACTAAAACCTCTCCAGAGCATCATCAGAGATCTACAACCTATCCTAAAAGATGATCCTTTACTCTCACAGATCTTGGGAGACAGACCTGTCCTCGCTTACAGACAACCCCCCAACCTAAAGCAAATACTCACCAGCAACCACACATCACTGAACAAAACCACTAACCCAGGAACCTATCCTTGTAACAAACCCCAATGCCAACTCTGTCCACATATCTATTCAAGTGACATCATCATAGGACCTAATCACATCAGCCATACCATCAGGGGCTCGTTCACCTGCACATCTACCAATGTGATATATGCCATCATGTGCCAGCAATGCCCCTCTGCCATGTACATTGGCCAAACCGGACAGTCTCTATGCAAAAGAATTAATGGACACAAATCTGACATCAGGAATCAAAATACTCAAAAACCAGTGGGAGAACACTTTAACCTGTCTGGTCATTCAGTGACAGACCTGCGGGTGGCTATATTACAACAGAAAAACTTCAAAAACAGACTCCAACGAGAGACTGCTGAGCTAGAATTGATATGCAAACTAGACACAATCAACTCCGGTTTGAATAAGGACTGGGAATGGCTGAGCCATTACAAACATTGAATCTATCTCCCCTTGTAAGTATTCTCACACTTCTTATCAAACTGTCTGTACTGGGCTAGCTTGATTATCACTTCAAAAGTTTTTTTTTTCTCTTAATTAATTGGCCTCTCAGAGTTGGTAAGACAACTCCCACCTGTTTATGCTCTCTGTATGTGTGTATATATATCTCCTCAATATATGTTCCATTCTATATGCATCCGAAGAAGTGGGCTGTAGTCCACGAAAGCTTATGCTCTAATAAATTTGTTAGTCTCTAAGGTGCCACAAGTACTCCTGTTCTTCTTTTTGGGCTTTCCTTATTTCCAGATAGCAGAGTTTTAAAATAAAGTTTGATATAAAGTAATAAAAATGCCTTAAGTTACTAAATTAATACAACAAATGTGGCAAATAACTTAATATCATTTTTATTAAAAGTTTTAAATAGGTAATAACTCGCTTATTTATATGTTTAACCCTTTTGTTTATTTTTTTATTTTTGTTTGCCTTATTTTGTATAGTTATAAATACAATTCTGGCGCACTTTGTTTTTAATTGTAAGTTTGTTGTGTATGTTGGCCTGTGTTGTATGTTGTGAATGTCATGTGACTACTTTTTATTATTTTTATTTTGTTGCAACAAAATACCCTTTTTTAAAAATATAAGTGGTACCACACTATTTTAAGACTATGGCTGGGGTATAACCATCCTAGTACCATTTTTTTTAAAGTTCAAAAAAGTCTCAGGTATAAATATATGTACATATATTTCTGCCTCAACAAATAATGCAATTGCAAACAAAAATAATTTTCTTTTATTAATCACAGTTTTGTTTTTCATTTTCATATTTTTTATTCAAAGAAAGAAAAATATAAGGGGAAACCTCAACATTAAGGTTAAGGTAATATTAACAAAATGTTAATTTCTTGTTTGGGTTTTTATAAACTTGTTTGTACTTTTAAATATAGTGATAAAAATGTCATAGCAAAAATGTTTAAATATAACAATGTATGCATAAAGCTAACCAAACAATTTCAACTGGTTTCAACCTTTTCAACATGCTTCCACAACCAAGTATCAGAAAACTTTAATACCTTCAAATTATTTGCATTGACCTGTATTTAAAATTCATTTTGGTTTAATTTTTGTTCTCTTTTAAGTTATGTTTAAGGGAAGTAGTGGCTGCTAACATTTGTGCTTCTAAACAGTTAACAAAAGTGAAATTGGCATCACAAGCAAATTAATTCTAAAAAGCTTAGTAAAAATTATGTTACTAATTCTTTTGCTAAAACAAAGTGTTCAGCAAGGGAAAGCAATACACCTTCTCATGGAAGATTGTGAGCATCTATTTTAGCCGTTAAGCATTACATTTAGCATAAAATATTAGTAATGCATCTCAAGTGAAAATAGAACAGGAGTACTTGTGGCACCTTAGAGACTAACAAATTTATTAGAGCATAAGCTTTCGTGGACTACAGCCCACTTCTTTGATATGCATCCAAAGAAGTGGGCTGTAGTCCACGAAAGCTTATGCTCTAATAAATTTGTTAGTCTCTAAGGTGCCACAAGTACTCCTGTTCTTTTTGCGGATACAGACTAACCCGGCTGCTACTCTGAATCAAGTGAAAATGAATGTCTACACAACAATTGCAGAAGTATAGCTTGTGTTATAAAAGACTTGGTCCCTATTACATTGTAAACACACTAAATTAATCTGTGGGTGGGCCTGGGGGCAAAGGGAGAAAGCGGGGGACTGCCCCACCCCACAGCCAGAGTGGGATTCTTTTACTGCAACTAGCCAGTGACGCTCTTGGGGTACCTGCAGGGGGAGGAGGCTAAAGAGCTGTGGGGGGATGGGCAGGCGGGGGGAACAGGGATGTGGGGGCGCCGGGAGGAGAGGGATGCAGGGGGCAGGATGGGCTTGGGGAACAGGTGGGGAAGATGGGGGAGGGGTGGCTGAAGGGAGGATGGGGCACTGCAGGGGAGTCAGGGGGCAAAGGGAGAATTATGGGGCTGAGGGGAACGAGGCTGGAAAAAAAAGAAAATGAGTGGGGGACACTGCAAGGGAAAGGGGGGAGGGGATGGTGAGAGCAAGAGCAAACTGGCTGGGGAAGGGAGTGGGGAGAGCGGGGGGGAAGGGAGAAGGCAGAAGGCAGAGGGGTGGGGAGATACAATGGCAGCTCTCCCGCCCCATGGGGTAAAGGGGTGTGAGTGGGTGCCCCTCCCAGCAGCCAGTGGGGATTATTTTTCTCCTAGAAATGGTCAAAAAGCATGGGGGTGCATTGGCTGGCGAAAAACCCCTCAGGGCTCAGAAGCTACAAGGCAAATCGGCACAGGCAGCCCCCGCCCCTCCATGCACCAACCCCCCTTATTATTAGATTAAAAATAAAAGAAGACCGACTCCTGATTTGGGGGTCTGTCTCCTGAGTGTTGGGGGCTGTCCAGGGTCCTGGTCTGATATCCAGGCAGGATTCAGATCTCAGCCACACCGGTGTCAGACCGGAGTCACTGCTGGCTCTGGCAGGGAGGGAGTGCGGATGGGCCAATGGGATCAGCCTCTGCCTGCCTGTCCCTGGGGTCTGCAGGGGCAGGACAGGGAGACTCTGTTATTAGCTGCTGCCAGGGCTCTGGCTATTGCTAAGGGAGAGGAGGAGGCTGGTGTGTGTCTCTCTCTCTGCTCCTGTTATTACAGCCCTGGAGTTGAGCTCCCTGGGTCAGAAGCTGCTGCCTCCTCCATTTTGAGCTGGGAGCCCGGACTGAGCATCAGAGTCAGTGCCTGGGAGAGACCTTCATTAAAGCCCCCACTGTGCCCAGCCCAGGTGAGGACTTTCTGCAGTGGCTGGAACCAGCCGCCTAGGGCAGCCTCGGCGCTGCTGACACCAGCCCCTTAGCTGGAGCTGGCAGGTGATGGGGAAACCGGGGGAAAGGGCTGGGGCCGGGCAGGAAAGTGACTCTGCACAAAGGGCCCCTTTCAGGATCTGCTGGTGAGTTTTGTACTGGATAGGAGTGGGGTATGGGGGTTGGGGGAAGCTCCCCGTGTGTCTGCGGGTCCCAGAGCCACTGCCCTCAGTTACACATTGAGATTCAAACCCCAGTTAGTTGTCCCAGTAGCAGATCTGTCTACAGGAGAGCAAACACCCATGTAAATGGGGCAGTCACCAGTTCTCCCAGGCAGAAAGGAGGGGAAGGGGACCGAAAGGGAGAGTGGAGGGACTGAATAGGGCAGCAGGAGCAGTAAATAGGGAGGGAGGTTCCCAGTTCCCAAACCTGCCCAGATCCATTCCCTGCCCCCTGGGCAGACTGACACTCCTGGGAACTTGGTGAGGAGCAGAGATAGGAAAAGCCAGTTCATCTCTCTTGAACCATTGGGCTGATTGTAGAGTGGGGGGACATGCTGCCTTTGGGGAGAGTGTCAGGGGAATCCCCCAAAGTGTCTCCTTTGATTCTGCTCTTTTTCCAGCATTCGGATCAGAGACTCCATTACGGGGAGAGTTTAAAAGTGTCCCCAGTGGGTTCAGTTCTACTGGGAGGGGCCTGGCCTGTTTGGTAATAAACTAACTGGGTTTCTTCCCAGCGTGGCAGAGTCCAGAGCATCTGTCTGCAGGTGAGAGAGAGAGCATGGGGGGGGTAATTTGGGTGTGAAATGGATTCAAGCCCCTTCTGACCCCCTCCTCCCAAATCGCCCATCTCATCCTGACAGGCTGAGGAATCACGTCCACATTTCGCTCCAGATGGTCCCATCTTCCAGGAGACAGGGAAGGTAAATGGCTGTGATGGAGCCAGCTCAGGTAGGGGATTGTCAGGGAGCTGCAGGGGGGGGGGGTGCTGTAGAGGGGGAGGAGCAGAAAAGACACAGGGTGAGGGAGGGGACAGGGTGTGATAAATCTGCTGGGACACCTTCAACCCGGGCCTGATTTACTGAACAGGCCCAATGGCGTGGGTTGGGGAGGGGAGTTCCCCCATTTCTGAACCTGAATACAACCCCCCCTGGGCAGGGCTGGGGAAACTGACCAGACTCCCAGTGCTGGAGCCACTGGCTAGAGGCTGCTGTGAAATACGAAGGGAAGCTGTTGGGATTCCGGTCCCTGTCCCTGGATCAGAGCTCTGCTTCCCCTGTCAGCCTGTGGCTGGCAGGCGTGTGGGAAATGAGAAGACCCTGGCCTGCTCCATCTGCTGGCGGGGACAAGGAGCTCTCACTTTCTCCCCACCCCCTGAAGCTTCCTGACTGCTCTGAGCAGGGTGGGGGTGGGATTCTGCTTCTCCTCCCCCGTGAATAGGGGGATGTGGCTGGGGCAGGTGACGCTGAGTGGGGAAATGTTTCAGATGCTGGTGACCTTCGAGGAGGTGGCCGTGTATTTCACCAAGGGGCAGGGGGCTCTGCTGGACCCCTCTCAGAGAACCCTCTACAGGGATGTCATGCAGGAGAATTATGAGATGGTGACTTCGCTGGGTAATTATGAGACGCTGTGCCCTTGGTTATTAGAAACTGTGGGGTCTGCATATCTGACTGCCCGGTTGGATTAGGAAGGAATGGGTTGCAAAGTGAAGTGGTTCTAAACCAGAGGCCTGGGGCCCCCTGGGGAACCACAAACGGGTTTTAGGGGGGCCACCCAAGCAGGGCCGGCATGGGGCCCAGGGCAGAAAGTGGAAGCCCCACTGCATGGGGCTAAAGCCCAGGGCTGAAGCTAAAGCCTGAGCAGCTTAGATTTGCGGGGCCTTATGTTGCTTGGGACCCCGGGTAATTGTCCTGCTCCCTACCCCCTAATGTTGGCTCTGGCTTTTCTATGCAGAAAAACAGTTGGTGTGGCAGAGGTGGGCTGTGGAGTTTTTATAGCATGTTGGGGGGGCTCAGAGAGAAAAAGGCTGAGAACCCCTGGCATCATGGGTGGCGTGTAATTTAGGCAAGGGAAGGCTGTGCCTACCTAAATAGCCATGGGTGGCCCCACCCACACTCCGCCCACACTCCGCCTCTTCCTACTGTGACAGACCCAGACCAATGGGGTACAGGAGTCTGGTAGAGGGCAAATATACTGGTCACTGGATGAGTAGTTTTCTGTTCCCTGAGTGACCAGAGCAGAGGCTGCACTAGAGTAATCAGGAACCTGCTAGAACCAGTTAAGGCAGGCAGGCTAATTAGGACACCTGGAGTCAATTAAGAAGAAGCTGCTAGAATCAATTAATCAGGCTAATCAGGGCACCTGGGCTTTAAAAAGGAGCTCACTTCAGTTTGTGGTGTGAGTGTGAGGAGCTGGGAGCAAGAGGTGCAAGGAGCTGAGAGTGAGAGTGAGAGTGAGAGTGAGAGTGAGAGGGTGAGGGTGAGGGTGAGGGTGTGCTGCTGGAGAACTGAGGAGCACAAGCATTATCAGACACCAGGAGGAAGGTCCTGTGGTGAGACTAAGTGTATGTCTACACTACGAAATTAGGTCAAATTTATAGAAGCCGGTTTTATAGATATTGGTTTTACACAGTTGATTGTGTGTGTCCCCACATAAAATGCTCTAAGTTCAAGAAGCCGGTGGACCGCGTCCACAGTACCGAGGCTAGCGTCGACTTCCGGAGCGTTGCACTGTGGGTAGCTATCCCATAGCTCCCGCAGTCTCCGCCGTCCATTGCAATTCTGGGTTGAGATCCCAATGCCTGTTGATGCAAAACAGTGTCGCGGGGGGTTCTGGGTACATGTCGTCAGGCCCCTCCCGCTCTGTCAGAGCAACGGCAAACAATCGATTCGCGCCTTTTTACCTGGGTTACCTGTGCAGACAACATACTACGGCAAGCATGGAGCCCGCTCAGCTCAGCTCAGCTCACCGTCACCATATGTCATCTGGGTGCCGGCAGACATGGGGCTGCATTGCTACACAGCAGCAGCCGCTTGCCTTTTGGAAGTAGATGGTGTATTATGACTGGTATCCGTCTTCATCGTACTCCAGTTCAATCATAGGCACCTGGGCAGACATGCTTTGTCTCCTGGAGACTCAGTCCTACCGGCAGTCCTATTGAACCGTCTTGACGATCATGGCTAGCAGTCATAGTACAGTATCTTCTGCCAAGCACCCAAAAGATGCCGAGGGCTATCAGTCATGCTGCACCTTCTGCTGCCAGCTTAAGATGTAAATAATAGATGTATTCATTTGCTTCCCACTCCCTCCGTGAAATCAATGGCCTGCTAAACCCAGAGTTTTGAGTTCAATCTTTGGGGGGACCATTCTGTGTGACAGTTGTTTGTGTTTCTTCCTGATGCACAGCCACCTTTGTTGATTTTAATTCCCTGTATCTGTACACCATGTCGTCAGTCGCCCCTCCCTCCCTCCCTCCATCAGTTTTGTGCGTTTTTTCAGACCAGATGCCATAGCACTGGGATCATGGCGCCCGCTCAGATCACCGCGGCAATTATGAGCACTATGAACACCAGGCGCATTGTCCTGGAATATATGCAGAGACCGGACATGCCAAAGCAAAACCAGGACCAGCCGATGAGGCGATTGCAGTGCAGGAAATTGAGTGATGAGGAAAATGACATGGACGCAGCCCTCACACAAGGTACGGGCCCCAGCAATGTGGAAATCATGGTGTTATTGGGGCAGGTTCATGCCGTGGAACACCGATTCTGGGCCCGGGAAACAAGCACAGACTGGTGGGACTGCATCGTGTTGCAGGTCTGGGACAATTCCCAGTGGCTGTGAAACTTTCGCATGCGTAAGGGCACTTTCATGGAACTTTGTGACTTGCTTTCCCCTGCCCTGAAGCGCCAGAATACCAGGATGAGAGCAGCCCTCACAGTTGAGAAGTGCGTGGCGATAGCCCTGTGGAAGCTTACAACGCCAGACAGCTACCGGTTAGTCGGGAATCAATTTGGAGTGGGCAAATCTACTGTGGGGGCTGTGATCCAAGTTGCCAGGGCAATCAAAGACCTGGTGATATCAAGGGTAGTGACTCTGGGAAACGTGCAGGCCATAGTGGATGGCTTTGTTGCAATGGGATTCCCAAACTGTGGTGGGGCCATAGACGGAACCCATATCCCTATCTTGGCACCGGAGCACCAAGCCACCGAGTACATAAACCGCAAGGGGTACTTTTCAATGCTGCTGCAAGCCCCGGTGGATCACAAGGGATGTTTCACCAACATCAACGTGGGAAGGCCGGGAAAAGTACATGATGCTCGCGTCTTCAGGCACTCTGGTCTGTTTCGAAAGCTGGAGGAAGGGACTTTCTTCCCGGACCAGAAAGTAACCGTTGGGGATGTTGAAATGCCTATCGTGATCCTTGGGGACCCAGCCTACCCCTTAATGCCATGGCTCATGAAGCCGTACACAGACAACCTGGACAGGAGTCAGGACCTGTTCAACTATAGGCTGAGCAAGTGCCGAAAGGTGGTGGAATGTGCATTTGGACGTTTAAAAGCGCGCTGGCGCAGCTTACTGACTCGCTCAGACCTCAGCGAAAAGAATATCCCCATTGTTATTGCTGCTTGCTGTGCGCTCCACAATATCTGTGAGAGTAAGGGGGAGACATTTATGGCGGGGTGGGAGGTTGAGGCAACTCGCCTGGCTGCTGATTACGCGCAGCCAGACACCAGGGCGGTTAGAGGAGCACAGCAGGGCGCAGTGCGCATCAGAGAAGCTTTGAAAACGAGTTTTGTGACTGGCCAGGCTACGGTGTGAAACTTCTGTTTGTTTCTCCTTGATGAACCCTCCAACCCCCCCCCCCCCCCACCCGGTTCACTCTACTTCCCTGTAAACCAACCACCCCACCCTCCCCTCCCCACTTCGAGCACCGCTTGCAGAGGCAATAAAGTCATTATTATTTCACATTCATGCATTCTTTATTAATTCCTCACACAAGTAGGGGGATAATTGCCAAGGTAGCCTGGGATGGGTGGGGGAGGAGGGATGGAAAAGGACACACTGCATTTTAAAACTTTAACTCTTATTGAAGGCCAGCCTTCTGATGCTTGGGCAATCGTCTGGGGTGGAGTGACTGGGTGGCCGGAGGCCCCCCCACCGTGTTCTTGGGCGTCTGGGTGAGGAGGCTATGGAACTTGGGGAGGAGGGCTGTTGGTTACACAGGGGCTGTAGCAGCGGTCTCTGCTCCTGCTGCCTTTCCTGCAGCTCAACCATACGCTGGAGCATATCAGTTTGATGCTCCAGCAGACGGAGCATTGACTCTTGCCTTCTGTGTGCAAGCTGACGCCACCTATCATCTTCAGCCCGCCACTTGCTCTGTTCAGCCCGCCATTCAGCCCGCCACCTCTCCTCCTGTTCATATTGTGCTTTTCTCATGTCCGACATTGACTGCCTCCACGCATTCTGCTGTGCTCTATCAGCGTGGGAGGACATCTGGAGCTCCGTGAACATATCGTCCCGCGTCCTCCGTTTTCTCTTTCTAATGTTCACTAGCCTCTGCGAAGGAGAAACATTTGCAGCTGGTGGAGGAGAAGGGAGAGGTGATTAAAAAAGACACATTTTAGAGAACAATGGGTACACTCTTTCGTTACAAGGTCGCATTTTTCCTCTGCCTGCCGGTTTGGTATGAGAGATCACTCATGCAGTGCCAGGCAACAGATTTCGGCTTGCAGGCAGCCATGGTAAGCCACAGTCTTTTGGCTTTTTTAACCTTCTTAACATGTGGGAATGGTTTCAAACAGCAGTGCCCTCATTTCCCATATCAAGGATGAATTGGGTTGGCCATTTAAAATGGGTTTTCAATGTAAAAGGAGGGGCTGCGGTTTCCGGGTTAACATGCAGCACAAACCCAAGTAAACCATCCCCCCACATACACACCCGATTCTCCGGGAAGATCACTTCACCCCTCCCCCCACCGCGTGGTTAACAGCGGGAAACATTTCTGTTCAGAAGAGCAGGAACGGGCACCTCTGAATGTCCCCTTAATAAAATCACCCCATTTCAACCAGGTGACCGTGAATGATATCACTCTCCTGAGGATAACAAAGAGAGATAAGGAATGGATGTTGTCTGCATGCCATCAAACACCGGGACCATACGCTGCCATGCTTTGTTATGCAATGATTCCAGACTACGTGCTACTGGCCTGGCGTGGTAAAGTGTCCTACCATGGCGGACGGGATAAGGCAGCCCTCCCCAGAAACCTTTTGCAAAGGCTTTGGGAGTACATGAAGGAGAGCTTTCTGGAGATGTCCCTGGAGGATTTCCGCTCCATCCCCATACACGTTAACAGACTTTTCCAGTAGCTGTACTGGCCGCGATTGCCAGGGCAAATTAATCATTAATCATTAAACACACTTGCTTTTAAACCATGTGTAATATTTACAAAGGTACACTCACCAGAGGTCTCCTGTGTGCCCTCAGGGTCTTGGGTGAGTTCGGGGGTTACTGGTTCCAGGTCCAGGGTGACAAACATATCCTGGCTGTTGGGGAAACCGGTTTCTCTGCTTCCTTGCTGCTGTGAGCTACCTACATTACCTCCATCCTCATCTTCCTTGTTCCCTGAACCCTCTTCCCTGTGTGTTTCTCCATTGACGGAGTCATAGCACACGGTTGGGGTAGTGGTGGCTGCACCCCCTAGAACGGCATGCAGCTCCGCGTAGAAGCGGCAAGTTTGTGGCTCTGCCCCGGACCTTCCATTTGCTTCTCTGGCTTTGTGGTAGGCTTGCCGTAGCTCCTTAATTTTCACGCGGCACTGCTGTGCGTCCCTGTTATGGCCTCTGTCCTTCATGGCCTTGGAGACCTTTTCTAATACTTTGCCATTTCTTTTACTGCTACGGAGTTCAGCTAGCACAGATTCATCTCCCCATATGGCGAGCAGATCCCGTACCTCCCGTTCGGTCCATGCTGGAGCTCTTTTGCGATCCTGGGACTCCATCACGGTTACCTGTGCTAATGAGCTCTGCCTGGTTACCTGTGCTTTCCACGCTGGGCAAACAGGAAATGAAATTCAAACATTTGCGGGTCTTTTCCTGTCTACTTGGTCAGTGCATCTGAGTTGAGAGTGCTGTCCAGAGCGGTCACAATGAAGCACTGTGGGATAGCTCCCGGAGGCCAATAACGTCGAATTCTGTCCACACTACCCCAATTCCAACCCGCAAAGGCCGATTTTTATCGCTAATCCCCTCGTCGAAGGTGGTGTAAAGAAACCGGTTTAAAGGGCCCTTTAAATCGAAAGAAAGGGCTTCGTCGTGTGAACATGTCCAGGCTTAATTCGATTTAACGCTGCTAAAGTCGACCTAAACTCGTAGTGTAGACCAGGCCTCTGTCTCCTCCATGCTGCTTCCCTGCAACAACCGCTGCCGCAGGGTCTTAGTGCCCCTCTTCTCCACTGCCAGGGCAGACTGACTCTGAGCCTGCCTTTCCCCCTCAGACCCTTTCATTTTCCAATGGGACCCTTCAGCAGCACAGGAGACCACCCCCTGCCCGCAGTCACTGCTCCTGCCCCATGCTGGACAAGGAGGCACCCCCATCCCTCACCCCCAGTGAGGCTACAGTCAGGGGCAACAGCAGGGGAGGAGGCACACACAGCGCCCCACCATGGGGAGGCGAGGGAGATTTTAGGACCTGAGAGGGACTGTAGGAGCACATGCAGTGACAGTGGTGGGGGTGAGTGTGCTGCTGGGGGGTCGGGAAAGGGGGGCTCATATCCCAGAGCTTGCTGCTGCTGGCAGGGAAAGAGCTGGGAGGAGTCCTCCACTCTGGCCTCTGTCCCAGAGCAGCCTGCCTGCACCCCAAACTCATCCCCAGCTCTGCCCCACCCCAGAGCCCACACCCCTAGCCAGAGCTTTCACCCCCCCACTTCACCCTCTGCCCGACCCCTGGGCCTCTCCAGCATCCCAAACACCTTATCCCCAGCCCCAGACAGAGCCCTCACCCCCTACACTACTACTCTCACCCTGAGCTCCTCCCACACTCCAAACCCCTCATCTGCAGCCACACCCCACAGCCCTCACCCCTGCACCCCATCCCTCTGCACCCCTCCCATCCCAAAACTCCCCCCCAGAGCCTGCACCCTGCACCCCAATACCCTGCCCCAGCCTAGGGCCTGCACCCCAGACCCCCTTCCTCACCCAAACTCCCTCCCAGAGCCTTGGGCAGGTGGGGGGAGGAGTTTGGGCAGGAGCGGGTTCTGGGCACCACCAAAATTTCTACAAACATGCCACCCCTGCGAGGAGGTGGAGTGAAGGTGAGCTGAGGTGGGAACGGGGACACGGGGAGGGCCGCTCGCAGTAACGGGGGGGACGCACAGGGGAACCGCTTCCATTCAGCAGTCTGAGCTTGGCCAAGGCAGAAGGGGAGGGGGTTTTGGGTGCCACAGAAAGGGCAGCTTGACCCCGCATCTTTCCTGATAAGAAGTGTGTTAAAGTTGCTGATACATTCATTTGAAAAGAGCAGGATGTACCCTCAGGAATGTCTATTGGGGTCTCAAGGCTGCAGGCTCTGGAAAGATCTACACCGGGTTAATCAATAATCAGAAGGAACCTCTTGCTCGATCATTAAAATTGCTTACTTAACAAGGTTTCTTAAAGGGACATATTCTATTACTAATGTATAAATAAGGGGGGAAGCTTGAGCTAGGGGGACTCCTCTGGGGGACTCTTCGGGACTGGTCTCTCACTCTGGATGCATCTTGTGTTCCCCACTGGCAAATGGGCTGCCACTGTGCCACTCGAGAGCCACACTGAGCTTTGGTAATTATCGAGGGTTGGGGGTGTTTTACTAACCTGTTGCGGACGTGTGTAAGTGCTTGAGACTAGTAAAGTTTAGCTTTAAGTGAAAGCAATCTTGTGTTGTCCTGTTTGTGCCAGCCATCGATCGGTCGCCGGCCGTGTCTCCCCTGATTTATTTCCTGACACCTCCTTGCACAGAGTAACAGTTACCAAGAGCTTTGGGTTGAAATAACCCCGGGTAAAACCCCACCCAGGGGCTCCTGCAGGTTGCAGCAGATGCATGCGGTCAGCGGCTCCCATGCACCCCCCAGCTCCTCACTCACCACGCTCGGGCTCTGCGGCTCCCGGGCATGTGAGCCGCCGCCAGGGCGCAGGGCCCTGAGCCTGCTCCAGGAGGGGCAGCGGCGGTGGTGGCTCACACTCCCAGGAGCTGCAGAGCCCGAGCACAGCAAGTGGGCAGCCGGGGGTGGCATAGGGGCCGGCGCCCGCATGCATCCGCTGCAGACTTCAGGAGCTCCTGGGGGGAGGGGGGTGCGCCGGGCTGCAGCCTGGGTAGGAGGCGTGGCTGCCAGGGCCGGCTCCAGGCACCAGCTTGGCAAGCAGGTGCTTGGGGTGGCCACTCTGGAGAGGGGCGGCATGTGCAGTTATTCAACGGCAATTTGGCGGAGGGTCCCTCACTCCCGCTCAGAGCGAAGGACCTCCTCCGAATTGCCGCTGCAGATCGTGATTTTGGCTTTTGGGGGGCGGGGGCTGCTTGGGGTGGCAAAAACCCTGGAGCCGGCCCTGGTGGCTGCTCCCCACTAGCCGTTCCACTGCCTTTGCAGGGCTGCTGCCCCCGTGCACCGTGCTGGTTTCTCCATGGCTGGGGCTCACTGCCACCGCTACCGGGATGCTCTGGCTCGCCGGTGCCTCTGGAAGGCGTCTCCTCCCTGCCGAGCTGCTGCAGTGGCCCAATCCCGGCAAAGCCAGTGAGTGGACTCGGGGCGGGGGCCCCGGAGTGGGGTGAGGAGGGCTCAGGGGGGCTGTGCACCCTCCAGGTGAGTTCAGGGGGTGGGGAGGGGGAACCTGGTCTGGGGAGCAGCCCCTGGCCACGGCTGGCCCCTGGGCAGGCTGGCCCCTGGGGTCTATAAAGGCTCATTGTGATTTGCCCCTCAATGAACTGATGTGCGGGGGGATTGGGCGCAAGGTGGAAGTTTCGCCTAGGGTGCAAAATATCCTTGCACCGGCCCTAGAGAGAGAGGGTGGCAGATGGAGAGGAACAGATCTGGGAAAATGCTGGGTTTGCTCTTCAGAGCCAGAGAGGTGAGGCAGAGAACTGTGATCTCGCTGCATCAGAGCCAGAGAGAGACAGGAATTCTCCTGCGAGTGTCTGGTCAAGCCGACCCTGAATTCGAATGCTGTAAATCCTGCCCAAGAGGAATGTTGTGGGGAGGGGCAGCATCTCCTGATTTCTGAGAGGACAGGGTTGGGCAGAGGTGAGAAGGAGGCCAGGGATGTCAGGGACTTGGGCAGTTTTCAGGCCAGGCTGACCCACATCATGGAGGCCAGAGGGAGATGAGGAGCCTGGCAGCCCAGCTGGTAATCCCCTCCCTCCCCCTGTGTGGGGAAGATAGTGATTGTCTCTGCCCCACTCGCCCCACACGCATCCCTCTAACCTGAGCTCTTTGGATTCCCTGCTCTCAGAGTGTTTCCTTTTGTGACGGGCTCCCAGCACCTCTTATGGCTTCTTGGCACCTTTCTCCCAACGTGTAGATGTTGCTCTGTTGCTGGGGCACGTGGGAGTTGAGTGGAGCAGTGGGCTGGGCTGGAACAGAACTGGGCTGGGGATGGAGAAAGGAGTCTGCCTTTTGCTTGTCCATTTAAATAATAAAATATAATTTAGTTTCTCCCACTCCCAGTCTCCTTTGTTTTGCATTAAATGGCTGCCCCCTGCCGAGGTAAGGTGAAAGATAAAGGCAATGCAGACTTGCTCTGGGATGGGAATGCACAGTGAGGTCACCCCATCTCTGTCACAGGCTCCTCAAACTTCCCGTAGAGATAAAACTCTCTGAAACCTTGTGCCTCTCTCCCTGACCCCAGTACAAACCAGAAACAGTCTGATTGGCCTCCCGGGCTCATCCTTCTCTCCCTCATGCCAATGCTAGTCAGGAATAATCCCACTGAGGCCACGTGACCTGTCTACACCAGTGTGAAGTTGTTGTGAGAGGAGAATCAGACTATTGGCCTGTAGGATTGTTTGCAATCTATGGGGCGGGCCTGCCAAGGGAGGCATGGGAATGTGTCAAGGGAGACGTGACCTGTGTGGGGTTTTGGTTTTTTTTAAAGAGCACTGGCTGCGGGTGTGGGGCACCTCACGGACTGCCAGAAGCAAGGGCAGGAGTAGGTGATCCCACCGGCCTAGGTCGTCTCGGGGAAACTTGCGCAGCATGTCCTTCAGAGTACGGTTAAACACTTCCACCAAGCCATCAGTTTGTGGGTGATCGATGGAGATGTGCAGCTGCTTAATCCCCAGGTGGTCGCACACCTGCCGCAGCAGCCGGGAGGTGAACTTGGTGCCATGGTCAGTGAGGATTTCCCAGGGCAGGCCCACGCAGGCAAAGACCTTCTCGAGTTCGTGAGCGATGGTTCGGGCGGTGATGCTCTGTAGTGGGATTGCTTCGGGGAAACGGGTGGCATAATCCATGATGACCAGCATGTACTGAAACCCAGCAATCCTTTTCAGATGGCGGCCCACCAAATCCATGGCTACTCGCTCAACAGCATTTCTACAATGGGTATGGGAATCAATGGGGCCTTGGGCGTCCATGGGGGTGCAGGTCGCTGACATTCCGGACAGGAACTACAGTAGTTCCTCACCTCCTCATGCACACCGGGCCAGAGGAACCGCGTCAGAATTTGGGCGAGGGTCTTTTCACAGCCCCAGTGCCCTACAGTCGGGATGTCACAGGCGAGTTTCATTATGGCTCGTCGGTGACATTGAGGCATGAGCAGTTGGGTCTGGAGCTCTCTGGTTCGAAGGCCGGCTGCTCAGTGAGTCGGGGGGGATCCTGGTCACAACACACTGACGTAGGTTCTGGCAGTGCTGCAGCCAGACTAGGGTTGGCTGCCCCCAGGCTACTTCCTAACTCCACATCTAGAGGTACCTGGGTCCGGATGGTGTCCCTCCAGGGGGTCAAGCACCATGGGCTCCTCAGGGTAACTGGCGAGGGGTAGGCTTGGCAGCTCCTCTGGGTAACTGGCAAGGGGTAGGCTTGGCAGTTCCTCTGGGTGACTGGCGGCGGGCAGGCTTGGCAGCTCCTCCAGGCTTTGGTCAGCGTCAGGTGTCGGCAGCTCAGGCCAGTCTTCAGGTCCGCCGCCGGTTGTGTGGTCTCCCAACCAGGAGCTAGGCCACAGGCGTCTGGCCTCTCTGGCGACTGCTCCTCTAGTGAGCTCTGGGGTTGGGCTTTTATGCTTCCTGTCCTGCGCCTTGACCTCTGGGGGACGGGCGCAGGATTCGCTGGCTCTGCCCACATTGGTGTCGGGAGAGGCTCGTCCCTCTCTGGGGCGGCAGGGAACCACACCGCCTCGCTACAGTGCCTAATGACCAGAATCTTTCAAAGCTGTATGAATCCACTGGCCTTGCTTCAGAAGGACCCGCTGTGCATAGCTTGGAAAAGATTTCTTATGAAAAAAAATTTTAGGCAGTTTAAACAACCCTATAAGCTTAGCCAGCTTGTTGGGGAGACATTGTTGTTGGAACATTAATGTTTCCATGTTGATTCTCAGTCTGTGTCTCAGGTACGGAGGAAAGTTCGGGTTCCTGGTTTTTCAGAGCTGAACAGCCTTATAACTGAATCCACAAGGATGCAGGGGAGAGCAGCAAACTCTCATCTCTAGACAATTTGAATATGACTTTTAGTCTCTAAGTGGACTTGACATCTGATTCCATGTGGAAGCAGAGGTTGGTAATGGAAGGACAAAAGAACCTTGAGTCTAACATGCTAGTGAAAATGGCTGGTATCTCTTTAACACAGAGTCCAGCCTTTGAATTGGTAAACCTTGAGGATCTGAAAACTAGTAAACTAGCTAGTGTCTGTGTTGATATAAATTACCTGGTTGACTGGGGGGAGAAAGACTTGCCATAGCCATTAGCAAAGAGGATTCACCAGTCAGCCAGTGGATTCTGTTACACAAAAGAGTTCAGATTTTGACCCTCAGGAACAGGAGAAAGGGAAAAAGTTTATCATGCTAATAAAGACAGGTTAACCCTAAAATGCCAAAACCCCAGTGCTAGTGAGCCAAAGGCATTACAAAAATGATTGTGAATGTACACTTGTACTAAATTTGTTGTTAATGTTAATGCTAATGCTAACAATATGCAGGGTTTTTTGGAAAAATCCTTGAACATGTTAGGAGTGATACATAGGAACTCATTATGTTGTAAAAGCCTACATGGTTATAGCCTTCATGGTTTCATTACATGACAACACATTTTATGTGAAAAGGCCTGATGATACTGATATTTCACAGTTAGTGCCTGTATCTAATCTTGAAACAGTACACAGCAGAAAAACCACTACAAGCTTGAACTGCTGTGCAAAAGGGGAAAATGAGATACAACACCTCACAGCCTTCATGGCTGAAGGCCAGAGTAGGTGCTCTCTGAAGAACATCAATGGCTATGTTAAGTCAACACATAGACCGAACCCTGGAATCACTAAAGTGTTTCACAAAGTAGGGACTAAGTTCCTGGCTGGGGCCAAAGCATGCCTCAATAACTTGTCCTTACAAAGAATTCATAGAAACACAGCTCATATCAATGTTGGAAGGTCCTTAAGGTGTATCCAGGAGCTCTTATTTCGCCTTCCACACCTTTCTCACCTTAGGGGTGTGATGCATGGCTAGAAAGGGTTAAACATCCTGCAAAATAAATAACCCTCAAAAGACATGTGGGGAGATAATGTTTTTTTTTTTGTGTATTTACATATGTATGAGTAGGGTCCACAATGTAATCAATAGTCAACAACAGTCCCTGTCTGTGCTGGATTCTGATAGGTCAGAGATCTAAAGAACATCCTATCATGTAAATGAATTGTAAACACGAAATATCTCTGTCTCCATCTGTAGCAGGGCGGCCTGGCTCCCGGGCGCCCCTGGAAGGGACGAGCCCCACCCCGGAACTACTACACCATCTCTCTTTGCAATGTATAGCAAATAATCTGTGAATGGTGGAGGAACAAGCAAATGGCCTTACCTTAATTCTATAGCTAAGTACCTCCTTCAAAGTCTGCTAATTATCTTTTGTTCCCAGAGGAACTCCAACTTGTCAAGAAGACATGACATTGTAGAAAAGATCCTTGGTCCTGATTCTGTCATCTTAGATCTGCTTAGGCTTCATCAGGGGACATTTGAGTCGCAAGACTGAGGTCCCAGTTATGCTGGTACGCCCTGAATATGAGATTTGGATATTGGACTATAACCTATGAACTATTTCTGAAAGAACTTTTTGTAACTACAAAGCTCAACATCTTTGCTATGAATCTGCACCTCAGTACATTGAATTCATGTCTGTATGTATATTGATCTTTTAACCATACTCTTTTGTTTTTTAATAAATTTTAGTTTAGTTAATAAGAATTGGCTGTAGCGTGTATTTGGTTAAAATCAGAATAATTCTTTAACCTGGGAGGTAATGTATCTGATCCTCCGGGATTGGTAGAATCTTTTGTTTTATATGATGAGATAAGATTTACAGACATTTTCATCATATTTGATGTGGGTACCTGGAAGGAGGGCTGTGGCTGAATCACTTTAAGGAAACTATGTTGTTTGGACTTCTGAGTAACCAGTAAGGTAAGAAAGAAGCTGTTTTATGCTGGCTTGGTAAATCTAAGTATTGGAATATCCACCAGCTCGATGAGGATTTTCTGCCCCATTCTTTGCAGTTCACCCTAGTTAAGTGACCATAGCTGACTCCCCACTAGGACCCCGGTCACTCCCCTCTGCCCATTCTGCATTCAGAAAGCACCATTAGGAGAGATGGGTTTCCACAGGGCCTTTTCTTGGAAGCCTGGATTTCCAACTTCTGCTACACAGCATCAGCCTCTGAGAGGGAAGCAGCACTTGCCTGGGACTCAGGAGACCTAAGCTCTATTCCCAACTCTGCCAGCAGCTTGTGGGGTGAGCTTAGAGAAATCTGTGCCTTCCAGAGAGGGAATAAATGGGGAGTGATAATATCAGGCTCCGAGTGTCTGTCTAGGGCAGGAAAAGTGGTTGGGATTAGCTAGTGCATCTCCTCTGTGCCTCCCTCCCTTTTTCTAGTCTAGACTGACCCTTAGTGGTTTATTACAGTCCCCCGTTAGCAGAGTGATTGTTAGAGTCACTAAGGGCTTGTCTATGTAATGGCAATTTACTGTGCTGCAACTGTCTCGCTCAGGGGTTGGGAAAAAACACCCCCGAGCGCAGCAAGTTGCAGTGCTGTAAAGCGCCAGTGTAGACAGTGCACCAGGGCTGGTAGCTCGGCCCCTCGTGGAGGTGGGTTTTTTTAGAGCGCTGGGAGAGCTCTTTCCCAGCACTGCACCGCGACCACATAAGGCATGTTAAAGTGCTGCCGTGAGGTCTCTAATAAAGGCTCATGTCACATTGTTCCTTATGAGCCTTACAAGAAGCGTGGGCAGATGATCTTTAAGGAACTTCGTTTATATACTGGGAAATATGTTTTAACGTCTGAATCAAAGCAGGGGTGAGAAATATGGTTTGCCAGACAAAGGGATACCTACTCATTTGTCTCCCCCATTCATATGAAGCATTGTAGGTGAACACATTGGAGGCCCAGTTTGCATATAGGACCAACAGAAAGACCATACTGGAGAACAAACAATGGGGGGGGGGCACATCAGTTGTTTACTGGACTATAACTGGGGCACAAAAACCGCACCCTGCAATCCTTCAGGCAGCAAACGGGAGAGTGCGTTTTGCATTCATGAAAAGGGGGATCCCAACAAAGGTGGCTGGTGACCCTGGGAGAATGCTTTAGCCATGGATTTTACTTGTTAAACTCAGACTGTCTGAATCCTATTATACCTGGTGTTCAATGTGTAACCTGTTGGTCTTATTTCTTCACTCATTATCTCTTAGATCTTAGTTGATAAACTCCTGTTTGTTTTCACTAAAACTATATTTCAGAGCTGTGATGTTATATTGGGTCTGATCCTCAATTGAATCCAACAAGTTGGTATTGTCCCTTGGGGCCGACTTACCTGGGAATTTGAGTGTCCAGTGGAGAGGGGCTGGACACTAGAGAAGGACATGATGGAGAAGCTCCAAGACAAGGTTGTGCCTAGTGTTAACTTGCAAGGCAAAGTAAGGACTGGCAGAGCCTTGGGCAGTTTGTCTGGGGAGCTAAAGGCTGGAGGTGACAGGGAACAGACACCCAGTTCAGCAGAAGGAAGTCCCCCTCGCACTGAGGCAGGGGGGTAACGAGATTCACAGTCTGGGTCTCCCTGAGAAAACATCACAGACAGAACTTGCAGTCTATGGAGCTCAAGGATGGCAAAAGAACACCTCCAAGGGGCTTAAAAAAACAAAATAAAACAAACAACCCACCCCCCCTCCAATGCCGGGGATTCCAAAAGCTCCCTTGGAATCTATTCCAGAGCTTAAATACCCACATGGTTGAAAGTTTTCATAACCTCTAACCTAAATCTCCCTTCCTGCAGTTTAACACTTTTTACTTCTCCTACCTTCAGTGGCCATGGAGCACGACTGATCCCCAGTCTCTACACAACTGATGCCCAGTCACAATTGATCCCCAGCCCTTAGCATAGCTGCAGACCATCCCCAGTCTGCTTTTCTCAAGACTAATAGACCCACTGCTTTTAACCTTCCTCCACAGGTTGGGTTTTCTAAACCTTTTACCATTTTTGTTGCTCTCCTCAGGACTTGATCCAATTTGTCCTCATCTTTCCTAAAGTGTGATGCCCAGAACTGGACACAGAACTCCAGCTGAGGCCTCCCCAGGGCCGAGCAGAGCGGGACAACGATCTCCCGCAACTGACATACAACACTCACATTAATACACTCCAGAATGATAGCAGCCTTTTCCCCAGCTGCATCAATGGGTGACAGCCAGACAATCTCGGAGTCCATTAAAGACCATTTCCCCTACCCCCCATTATTGAAGACAAGGGACATTGAGAGTTTGAGAAATTAAATTTTACTTTATTCTTTTCAAAGCAAGAAATAAAAGCTAAATCCCCCCCCCACCCGCATCTCCATCCAACGCCCAGCTCCACACAGTGTATTTCATACCCACCCAGTATGTTGCTGCTCCAGCCACACACATGCCCCAGGGAAGAGGAACAAGTGAAAGCTGGTAGAAAAGCGCTAACAATCCATGAAAGAGGCATTTGCCCTCCCTCCTCCTCTCAGCAATGGGAAGACGCCGACCCCTCTCCACATCAATCCTATTTGGACTTCATTGGTAGCCCTTTAGAGTTCAAGGACGACTTCACACAGCACTCGTAGGACATTTCCTCTCTCTCTGGGACATGTGAAGTGAGTTCACAGTTCTCAGCCTCAGCTCTCTGGCTCGCAAGAACAAACAGTGCCTGTAACAGTGCCTCCATGGGTCACAACTGAGAATTCCAAATTCAGGATAAATTGCTGAGAAATGGGGCAGACACACTGCAAAACTGGTGATTATGACATCCAAAAAGCAGTTTCCTTAGCCATTCCAGCCCTTATATCACCACCAAAAACTCTGAACTTAATGATTGGTTATTTACAACCAATTTCATGAAACAGCAGGTTCTTCTGATCCCAAAGGACCAGCCACACACCCAGGTCAATATATAACTCAGATCTTACCCAATAATCACACTGTTGCCAATCCTTTAGTATCTAAAATCTCAAGGCTTATTTATGAAAAAGAAAGAAAGGTGAGAGTTAAAATTTATTAAAGGAATCAAATACATACAATAAATGCAAAGTTCTTGGCTCAGGCTTGTAGCAGTGTTGGAATAAACGGCCATCTTAAATCAAGTCTCTGGTGGCTTCCGAATCATTGGAAAGTCCTCAGTCCTTTGGTTAGAATGCTCCCATTAATATAAGTCCATAGTCCAGAGGTTTGAGCAGGAAAAAGGCAAAACGGAGATGTTTCCAGTGCCTTTTATAGCTTCTCTCAAGTGAAGGGAACCCCATTGTTCTCACTGTGAAAAAACACAGTAACAAGAGGTGTTTGGAGTCACATGGGCAAGTCACATGTCCATGTCTGATTTCATTCAGTCACTCACAGTACAGGCCATTACCTATACTTCAGATGGAACGTTCACAGGAAAGTCTGTGCAGCGTAGGTGGGCATCTGCCATTGTGAGTTAAGTGTTCTTTTGATGGGCCACTGAACTTGAATAATTCCTCCAAGATGTGCAGGTGAAAAACCTTGTGGGTGTTACCCAGGAGCAAACATTTTTGAAATACAGGTATACAGCCAGTAGTCATAATCTTAAATACAAAAAATGGTACATACATACAAATAGCATAATCATATTCAGCAAATCATACCCTCTCCATTGACACCTTATTCAGCACACTTTGTATAAGATTCATTGATTATATAACAATGGTAGCAACAATGATCTACATGGTCATATTTTAATCAGATAATGTCATAGTGCCCTTTCAAGGCCCTGTCCACCCACCCACTCTCTCCCCATCCGGATTGTATCTCAGATCTCTGCAGGGATCAGGCGTAACTTCCTTCCCCATTTCAGTCTCTGATTCTCAGAGTGCATATCCAGCACTCGCCCGCAAATGTTTTTGCGGATAGATACTGATCATTTTCATTGTTCAAAGGACAAGAAAATCTCATGACAAAAGCTAGGGAAATGTGAAATGAAAATCAGAAAGGACCATTCTGGCAAGTGATCATTTGTCTTTTGAAGTCCCCAATAAATCTGAGTTACATCCTGTCAAACTAATTTAATATCAAAATACTTGGCAGAACAGCCTTCACCAAATAGAAGAAAAAAACCCTACAAACCAGGGTGAGCTACAAACCACTTTCCTGTTCATGAAGTGAAATCCCAGAGAATCTTAAGACTCAAAAACTGGAGAACAATTTTACCCATTTCCTTCTGAGCAGGCTAAACCTGCTTTACTCAACACTGTCGCATTATTTGGCTGTGTTATTGATAAAAGTTTTAGCATCATCGTAATGGAAAAAAAGAGAGGGAAAAAAGACAAACCTCACCAAAAACTTCCTATCTACAAATTATCTGGATTTGGCTGGAAAAACTCCAGATGCCACTTTAGCTTTGGGGTTCATTTGAATTCCCCGTTCAGGAATGTGACATTTTCATCTCAAGTGCTCAGGGGCTTGACTGAGGATCAAAGAAATCAAACCCTGATTCCTAAGCATGGTGGAAAAGGACACTGTGGTAAATGACACACATGAAGGTGGAGGGGTAGAATGGGAAAACCATAAACTCTCCATGGCTTGGGCAGAGGCTGCTCAAGCAAAGACGTGTGAGGTTGATGAAGGCAGCAGGGAATCCCCCAGACTCAACCCATCCCTCTGCAATAACACAGAAGGTAAAACACCACATGATTTTATTATCCCTGCTCCAGCTCTTTTAGAATCTATTGAATGCTGGTGTATAAGGGAGAAACAACACAAAATAATTCAATGCTTTTCAGCATAATCTGGAGCAATGTGAGGATGTCTGGGAATGAGACAATCTCACTCCATAGGGGGCACTTAGTGACTCTAACAATCACTTTGCTAATGGGAGATTGGAATAAACTGCTAAGAGTCAGTTTAGACTAGAAAAAGGGGTGGAGGAACAAAGGAGACGCCCTAGATAATCCCAACCACTTTTCCTGCCCTAGACAGACACTAGGAGGCTGATATGATCACTCCCCATTTATTCCCAGTAGACTTCTGAGTCCCAGGCCAGAGCTCTATCAACTAGGCAATGCTGCTTCCCTCTCAGAGGCTGTAGCAGAGGTGGGAAATCCAGGCTTAGAAGAAAAGACCATGTGGAAACCAGGCTCTGATAATGGTGCTGTCTGAATGCAGAGGAGGCAGGGAGAAGGGGCAGAGGGGGTGAGTGATGAGAATAGGGTTACCATATTTAAAAAATAAAAAAAGAGGACACTCCATGGGCCCTGGCCCCACCCCTTTCCCACTCCGGGCCCGCCCCTACTCCGCCCATTCCCCCAAAGTCCCCGCCCTAACTCCCCCTCCTCCCTCCCAACCACGCGAAAAGGGATGCCCAAGCGCTACCGGCTTCACGGTTTGCCGGGCAGCCGCCAGACCCTGCGCCCCCGGCCGGCGCTTCCCCAGCACAGCTGAAGCCCGGGAGGGGAAGAGCCCAACCGGGGGCGCAGGGTCTGGAGGCTGCCCAGCAAACCCGTGAAGCCGGTAGTGCTCGGGATTTGGGCAGCCCCTATGCCTCCGGACCCTGCGCCCCCGGCCGGGCACTTTCCCTCCCGGGCTCCAGCTGCTCTGCTCCTCCCCTGACTCTTCGGCTCTGTTTAAGAGCCAAGCTGCCCGAGCCAGCGCTACCGGCTTCGGGCAGCCCCCGTGTCCCCGGACCCCAGCCGCCGGAGCAGAGCAGCTGGAGCCCGGGAAGGGAAGTGCCCGGCCGGTGGCTTGGGGTCCGGAGGCACAGGGGCTGCCCGAAGCCGGTAGCGCTGGCTCGGGCAGCTTGGCTCTTAAACAGAGCCGAAGTCTGAGAGGGGAGGAGCAGAGCAGCCGTGGGAGAGGAAGTGCCCGTCCGGTATTTTTCCTGGAGATGTTCGGCTTTTTGGCAATTCCCCCCGGACACGGGTTTGATTGCTGAAAAACCGGACGTATGGTAACCCTACGTGACTGGTGCCCGGGGCCGGGGGCGCAGGTCCTGCCCCAGGGGGACGCAAATCCGGACAGTGCCGGCTCCCCACAACGCGCTGGCATCCACAACCCTCCCTGGGGCGCCCCCAAGCCCTGCGATGGCTGCCGAGCGGCGCCCACAGACACCCCCCCACCCAAAGGACAGGGGCCCCCGCCCCCCCCTCCCGACGGCTTACTGCCTCACAGGGGCTGCTGGGAGTTGTAGTTCTCGGCCGCTCCCCTCTCCCGGCTCTCCCTGGAGCGTGAGGCCCGGCCGGACTACAGCCCCCAGCATGCCCTGGGCAGGAGCCGAGTGTCGCACCGAGATGATGTCACAGCGGGCGACCCACACACACAGATTCGGAGATCCTAGCCTCCCTATTTCCCCAGACATGTCCGGCTTTTTGGCAATTCCCCCCGGACGGGGATTTGGGGACCAAAAAGCCGGACATGTCCGGGGAAATCCGGACGTATGGTAACCCTAGATGAGAAGCAGCACGTCGCTACCCCTTGGCTCTCGCTCGCCTCTTATCCCATGATCCCCAAACAATCGATAGCCCAGCACCCAGCTCCCCCTGCTTCCCAGCCTCACCAGCCCCAGCCATTCAATCCCCAGTGTCCTCCCCAGAACCCAGAACCCTGCACCCTTAACATTTGATCCCCCAGAGACCAATGTCCTGGTGGATTCGGGAAGCGGAGGAGTTACCAGCCCCAGGGACACTCCCCCTGCAGGGGACAGTTCCAGATCAGTGGGGGAGCCCAGCCCAGGGGCTGGTGGAAGATGGGGGATGGGGACAGGAGTCTAGAGTGAAGGTGGGGCCTGGCCCAAGTGTTCTTCTCCTCATCGCCATAGCAGAGGGATCCTGGCTAGGAGGGGAAGGGAGAGGGGGAACTTCAGCCCGGCATAGGGAGCGACTGGAGGAGTTCCTCTCTCCCCCTTCCCGCACCTATGACCCATCAGCTCAGCAGCCAGGGCTGCAGCAGGGAGGAGGGGCTCATGGGGACTTTGCCACATCTGCCTGGGGTTTGCTTAGACCAGGCAGAGCCAGAGGGTCACTGACCATCTGATGTTCGGCTGCTCCTGGATCCTCAACCCAGCCATGGGCAGCTGGATCCTGGGGAGCCAAATGCCCCTGATGTGTGTGGGAATGAGGAAACGGGTTTGTCACCAGGGCCAGCCCTAGTCAGGGCCCTGAGAGAATTTTCCTGCTGTGAGGAGGAGTCTGTAATGTCCAACAGGGCGTTTGCTCCACTTGGAACATTTCCCACACTGAGAACATCTCAGCCGTCACTTCCCTGCATTGATTTGCAGATGCCTGATACTCTGGGAACACCAAATGAAGCTTCCCCGGCATTCAAGGTCTCTCTGTTGTGCAGATCACTGATGTGTGAGTTCGGATTGAATCTTTTCCTGCGGTTAAGCTATTCCTAGGGTCTCTCACACCTGGGTGGATTCTCTGATGTTTAATGAGGTGCGATCGCTGAATGAAACTTTTCTCACAGGCAAGGCATAGATGAAATTGGGACCATGATCTTGGGGGGGGGGGGCATACTGAGATTGCTCAATTAAGGCAAACTGCAAAGAATGGGGCAGTCAATCCTCAAAATTGGTGGATATTCCAATACTTCAATTCACCAAGCCAGCAATAAGACAGCTTTTACAATACCTTACTGGGCTAACACAGGCCAAAGCACAGCTCCCTTGAAGCAACCCAACCTGGCACTCCCTCCCAGACAGCCCAGTTAAACATGATGGGGATTATTGAAAATCTTGTTCATTTTATAAAAAATTCTACCAATCCGAAAGAATCATAGAATCATAGAATATCAGGGTTGGAAGGGATCTCAAGAGGTCATCTAGCCCAACACTCCGCTCAAAGCAGGACTAAATCCAACTAAATCATTCCAGCCAGGGTTTTGACAAGCCTGACCTTAAAAACCTCTAAGGAAGGAGATTCCACCACCTCCCTAGGTAACCCATTCCAGTGCTTCACCATCCTATTAGTGAAAAAGCTTTTCCTAATATCCAACCTAAACCTCCCCCACTGCAACTTGAGACCTTGTTCTCTCATCAGGTACCACTGAGAACAGTCTAGATCCATCCTCTTTGGAACCCCCTTTCAGGTAATTGAAAGCAGCTATCAAATCCCCTCTCATTCTTCTCTTCTGCAGACTGAACAATCCCAGTTCCCTCAGCCTCTCCTCATAAGTCATGTGCTCCAGCCCGCTAATCATTTTTGTTGCCCTCCGCTGGACTCTTTCCAATTTTTCCACATCCCTGTTGTAGTGTGGGGCCCAAAACTGGACACAGTACTCCAGATGAGGTCTCACCAATGTCAAATAGAGGGGAATGATCACGTCACTCGATCTGCTGGCAATGCCCCTACTTATACAGCCCAAAATGCCGTTAGCCTTCTTGGCAACAAGGGCACACTGTTGACTCATATGCAGCTTCTCATCCACTGTAACCCCTAGGTCCTTTTCTGCAGAACTGCTGCCTAGCCATTCGGTCCCTAGTCTGTAAGACTGAATGGGATTCTTCCGTCCTAAGTGCAGGACTCTGCACTTGTCCTTGTTGAATCCCATCAGGTTTCTTTTGGTCCAATCCTCTAATTTATCTAAGTTCCTCTGTATCCTATCCCTACCCTCCAGCGTATTTACCACTCCTCCCAGTTTGCTGTCATCTGAAAACTTGCTGAGAGTGCAGTCCACGCCATCCTCTAGATCATTAATGAAGATATTGAACAAAACCGGCCCCAGGACCAACCCTTGGGGCACTCTGCTTTAAACCGGCTGCCAACTAGACATGGAGCCATTGATCACTACCCATTGAGCCCGACGATCTAGCCAGTTTTCTATCCACCTTATAGTCCATTCATCCAGCCCATACTTCTTTAACTAGCTGCCAAGAATACTGTGGGAGACCATATCAAAAGCTTTGCTAAAGTCAAAAAATAACACATCCACTGCTTTCCCCTCATCCACAGACCCAGTTATCTCCTCATAGAAGGCAATTAGATTAATCAGGCATGACTTGCCCTTGGTGAATCCATGCTGACTGTTCCTGATCACTTTCCTCTCCTCTAAGTGCTTCAGAATTGATTCCTTGAGGACCTGTTCCATGATTTTTCCAGGGACTGAGGTGAGGCTGACTGGCCTGTAGTTTCCCAGATCCTCCTCCTTCCCTTTTTAAAAGGTGGGCACTATATTAGTCTTTTTCCAGTGATCCGGGACCCCCTCCGATCGCCATGAGTTTTCAAAGATAATGGCCAAGGGCTGTGCAATCACATCCGCCAACTCCTTTAGCACCCTTGGATACAGCGCATCCGGCCCCATGGACTTGTGCTCGTCCAGTTTTTCTAAATAGTCCCGAACCACTTCTTTCTACACAAAGGGCTGTTCACCTTCTCCCCATACTGTGCTGCCCAGTGCAGCAGTCTGGGAGCTGTCCTTTTTTGTGAAGACAGAGGCAAAAAAATCATTGAGTACATTAGCTTTTTCCACATCCTCTGTCACTAGGTTCCCTCCCTCATTCAGTAAGGGGCCCACACTTTCCTTGAGTTACTCTTAACATCTCTTGCTAGCTGCAACTCCAAGTGTGATTTGGCCTTCCTGATTTCACTCCTGCATGCCTGAGCAATATTTTTATACTCCTCCCTGGTCATTTGTCCAATCTTCCACTTCTTGTAAGCTTCTTTTTTGCATTTAAGATCAGCAAAGATTTCACTATTAAGCCAAGCTGCCTGCCATATTTACTATTCTTTCTACACATCGGGATGGTTTTTTCCTGCAACCTCAATAAGGATTCTTTAAAATACAACCAGTTCTCCTGGACTCCTTTCCCCCTCATGAAAAGCAACAGAGGGTCCTGTGGCACCTTTAAGGCCTGGTCTACACTACGGGTTTAGGTCGACTTTAGCAGCGTTAAACCGAATTAAGCCTGGACACGTCCACACAACGAGGCCCTTTCTTTCGACTTAAAGGGCCCTTTAAACCGGTTTCTTTACACCACCTCCGACGAGGGGATTAGCGATAAAACCGGCCTTTGCGGGTCGGAATTGGGGTAGTGTGGACGGAATTCGATGTTATTGGCCTCCGGGAGCTATCCCACAGTGCTTCATTGTGACCGCTCTGGACAGCGTCCTCAACTCAGATGCACTGACCAGGTAGACAGGAAAAGACCCGCGAAGGTTTTAATTTCATTTCCTGTTTGCCCAGCGTGGAGAGCACAGGTGACCACGCAGATCTCATCAGCACAGGTAACCGTCATGGAGTCCTCCCAGGATCGCAAAAGAGCTCCAGCATGGACCGAACGGGAGGTACGAGATCTGCTCGCCATATGGGGAGATGAAGCAGTGATAGCTGAACTCCGTAGCAGTAAAAGAAATGGAAAAGTATTAGAAAAGATCTCCAAGGCCATGAAGGACCGAGGCCATAACAGGGACACACAGCAGTGCCGCGTGAAAATTAAGGAGCTACGGCAAGCCTATCACAAAGCCAGAGAAGCAAACGGAAGGTCCGGGGCAGAGCCGCAAACTTGCCGCTACTACGCGGAGCTGCATGCGATCCTAGGGGGTGCAGCCACCACTACCCCAACCGTGTGCTATGACTCTCTCACTGGAGAAACACACAGGGAAGACGGTTCGGGGAACGAGGAAGATGACGATGGAGGTACTGTAGGTAGCTCACAGCAGCAAGGAAGCGGAGAAACCGGTTTCCCCAACAGCCAGGATATGTTTGTGACCCTGGACCTGGAACCAGTAACCCCCGAACTCACCCAAGACCCTCAGGGCACACAGGAGACCTCTGGTGAGTGTAACTTTGTAAATATTTGTAAACATTACAAAAAAAAAGCAAGCAAGTCTGTTAACGTGTATGGGGATGGAGCGGAAATCCTCCAGGGACATCTCCAGAAAGCTCTCCTGGTTGAAATGGGGTGATTTTATTAAGGGGGACATTCAGAGGCGCCCGTTCCTGCTATTCTGACCAGAAATGTTCCCCGCTGTTAACCACGCGGTGGGGGGGAGGGGTGAAGTGATCATCCCAGAGAATCGTGTGTGTGTGTGTGGGGGGGGTGTGGTTTACTTGTGTTTGTGCCGCATGTTAACCGGGAAACCGCAGCCCCCTCCTTTTACATTGAAACCCCATTTTAAATGGACAACCCAATTCATCCTTGATATGGGAAATGCGCTGCTGTTTGCAACCTTTCCCGCATGTTAAGAAGGTTAAAAAAGCCAAAACACTGTGGCCTACGATGGCTGCCTGCAAGCCGAAATATGCGACCTTGTAATGAAAGAGTGTACCCATTGTTCCCTAAAATGTGTCTTTTTTAACCACCTCTCCCTTCTCCTCCACCAGCTGCAAATGTTTCTCCTTCGCAGAGGCTCGTGAACATTAGAAAGAGAAAACGTAAGACGAGGGACGAGATGTTCACGGAGCTGCAGATGTCCTCCCACGCTGATAGAGCACAGCAGAATGCGTGGAGGCAGTCAATGTCGGAGATGAGAAAAGCCCAACATGAACGAGAGGAGAGGTGGCGGGCTGAAGACGATAGGTGGCATCAGCTTGCAGACAGACGGCAAGAGGCAATGCTCCGTCTGCTGGAGCATCAAAGTGATATGCTCGAGCGTATGGTTGAGTTGCAGGAAAGGCAGCAGGAGCAGAGACCGCCGCTACAGCCCCTGTGTAACCAACAGCCCTCCTCCCCAAGTTCCATAGCCTCCTCACCCAGACGCCCAAGAACACGGTGGGGGGGCCTCCGTCCACCCAGTCACTCCACCCCAGATGATCGCCCAAGCATCAGAAGGCTGGGCTTCAATAAGAGTTAAAGTTTTAAAATGCAGTATGTCCTTTTCCATCCCTCCTCCCCCACCCATCCCAGCTACCTTGGCAATTATCCCCCTACCTCTGTAAGGAACTAATAAAGAATGCATGAATGTGAAAAAACAATGACTTTATTGCCTCTGCAAGCGGGAGGGGAGGGGAGGGTGGGGTGGGGTGGTTGGTTTACAGGGAAGTAGAGTGAACCGGGTCGGGGGGGGGGGGGTTGGAGGGTTCATCAAGGAGAAACAAACAGAAGTTTCACACAGTAGCCTGGCCAGTCACAAAACTCGTTTTCAAAGCTTCTCTGATGCGCACCGCGCCCTGCTGTGCTCCTCTAACCGCCCTGGTGTCTGGCTGCGCGTAATCAGCGGCCAGGCGAGTTGCCTCAACCTCCCACCCCGCCATAAAGGTCTCCCCCTTACTCTCACAGATATTGTGGAGCGCACAGCAAGCAGCAATAACAATGGGGATATTCTTTTCGCTGAGGTCTGAGCGAGTCAGTAAGCTGCGCCAGCGCGCTTTTAAACGTCCAAATGCACATTCCACCACCATTCGGCACTTGCTCAGCCTGTAGTTGAACAAGTCCTGACTCCTGTCCAGGCTGCCTGTGTACGGCTTCATGAGCCATGGCATTAAGGGGTAGGCTGGGTCCCCAAGGATCACGATAGGCATTTCAACATCCCCAATGGTCACTTTCTGGTCCGGGAAGAAAGTCCCTTCCTCCAGCTTTCGAAACAGAGCAGAGTTCCTGAAGACGCGAGCATCATGTATCTTTCCCGGCCATCCCACGTTGATGTTGGTGAAACGTCCCTTGTGATCCACCAGGGCTTGCAGCAGCATTGAAAAGTACCCCTTGCGGTTTACGTAGTCGGTGGCTTGGTGCTCCGGTGACAAGATAGGGATATGGGTTCCGTCTATAGCCCCGCCACAGTTTGGGAATCCCGTTTCAGCAAAACCATCCACTATTGACTGCACGTTGTCCAGAGTCACTACCCTTGCTATCACCAGGTCTTTCATTGCCCTGGCAAATTGGATCACAGCAGCCCCCACAGTAGATTTGCCCACTCCAAATTGATTCCCGACTGACCGGTAGCTGTCTGGCGTTGCAAGCTTCCACAGGGCTATCGCCACTCGCTTCTCAACTGTGAGGGCTGCTCTCATCTTGGTATCCTGGCGTTTCAGGGCAGGGGAAAGCAAGTCACAAAGTTCCATGAAAGTGCCCTTACGCATGCGAAAGTTTCGCAGCCACTGGGAATCGTCCCATACCTGCAGCACGATGCGGTCCCACCAGTCTGTGCTTGTTTCCCGGGCCCAGAATCGCCGTTCCACGGTATCAACCTGCCCCAGTAACACCATGATTTCCACATTGCTGGGGCCTGTGCCTTGTGAGAGGTCTATGGCCATGTCAATTTCCTCATCACTCTCGTCGCCGTGCTGCAATCGCCTCCTCGCCTGGTCCGGGTTTCGCCTTGGCATGTTCTGGCTCTGCATATACTCCAGGACAATGCGCGTGGTGTTCATAGTGCTCATAATTGCTGCGGTGATCTGAGCGGGCTCCATGATCCCAGTGCTAGCTATGGCGCCTGGTCAGAAAAAAGGCGCGAAAGTAGTATCTGATGGACCAGGAGAAGGAGGGAGGGAGGGAGGGCCGAGTGATGACATGGCGTACAGGTACAGGAACAGGGAGAAACACAAACAACTGTCACACAGAATGGTGCCCCCAAAGATTAAACTGGAAACCCTGGGCTTAGCAGGCCGTTGATTTCACGGAGGAAGGGGAAGCAAATGAACACAGAACAAATCTATTTTTTACATCTTAAGGTGGCAGCCGACGCTGCAGCATGAGTGACAGCCATACCAATACGACGACGATGGGTACCAATCATAAAATACCATCATCTGCCAAAAGGCAAGGGGCTGCTGCTGTGTAGCAATGCAGCCCCACGTCTGCCAGCCCCACGTCCGCCAGCACCCAGCATCGCCCTCGGCCTCTTCTGGGTGCTTAGCAGACAATACTGGGCAATTGGCAGAAAATAGTATATTATGACTGGTAACCGTCATCATCAAAACAGTAGCATGTCTGCCCAGGTGGCCATGATTGACAGCCACACCAGTACGACGATGATGGGTACCAGTCACAATATACCATCGCCTGGAAGGGGCTGGTGCAATGCAGCACTACGGCTGCCAGCCCCACGGCTATCACTCATGCTACACTGTCTACCGCCAAAAGGCAGTTAGCAGCTGCTGCTGTGTTGCAATGCAGTCCCACGTCTGCCGGCACCCAGAGGACATATGGTGACGGTGAGCTCAGCTGAGCTGAGCGGGCTCCATGCTTGCCGTGGTATGTTGTCTGCACAGGTAACCCAGGTAAAAAGGCGCGAATCTATTGTCTGCCGTTGCTGTGACGAGGGGGGAGGGGCCTGACGACATGTACCCAGAACCGCCCGCGACACTGTTTTGCATCATCCGGGCATTGGGATCTCAACCCAGAATTCAAAGAAAAGGCGCGAACCGCTTCTCGGCTCGAGCTGTGGCGCAAACGTAGTATCTGACGGCCTAGGGGAAGGAGGGAGGGGGGCCGAGTGACGACATGGCGTACAGGCACAGGGAATTAAAATAAAGAACGGTGGCTGTGCATCAGGGAGAGACACAAACAACTGTCACAGACTGGTCCCCCCCAAAGATTAAACTGAAAACCCTGGGTTTAGCAGGCCGTTGATTTGACGGAGGGAGGGGGAAGCAAATGAATACAGAGAAAATCTATTTTTTTACATATTAAGACGACGGTGCAGCGTGACTGATAGCCCTCGGCATCTTTCTGGGTGCTTGGCAGCAAATACGGGGCGGTGTATGACGATGGTCTTCAGGCCTATTGCACAAGCTGCTGCTCAGGGAAGACTCTGCTAACGTGCGATGACCCGACTTGTAATAGGCCGGCTAACAGTCATAATACACCATTTACTGCCAAAAGGCAAGCCCCACGGCTGCCAGCACCCAGATCGCCGATGAAGGCTACCAGTCTACTGCATCGTCTACCGCCAAAAGGCAGTTAGCAGCTGCTGCTGTGTAGCAATGCAGTCCCACGTCTGCCGGCACCAAGAGGACATATGGTGACGGTGAGCTCAGCTGTGCTGAGCGGGCTCCATGTTGTCTGCACAGGTAACCCAGGTAACCCAGATAAAAAGGCGCGAATCTATTGTCTGCCGTTGCTGTGACGGGGGAGGGAGGGGCCTGACGACATGTACCCAGAACCGCCCGCGACACTGTTTTGCATCATCCGGGCATTGGGATCTCAACCCAGAATTCCAAGGGGCGGCGGAGACTGCGGGAACTGTGGGATAGCTGTGGGATAGCTACCCATAGTGCAATGCTCCGGAAGTCGACGCTAGCCTCGTACTGTGGACGCGGTCTGCCGACTAGAGCACCTAGAGCATTTTATTGTGTGGACATACACAATCGGCTGTATACAACCGATTTCAATAAAACCGGCTTCTATAAATTCGAACTAATTTCGTAGTGTAGACATACCCTCAGACTAACAGAAGTATTGGAGCATAACCTTTCGTGGGTGAATGCCCACTTCATCTTGCGTCTGATAAAGTGGGCATTCACCCACAAAAGCTTATGCTCCAATACTTCTGTTAGTCTTAAAGGTGCCACAGGACCCTCTGTTGCTTTTTACAGATTCAGACTAACACGGATACCCCTCTGTTACTTTCCATTCTCCCAGGGGATCCTCCCATCAGTTCCCTGAGGGAGTCAAAGTCTGCTTTTCTGAAGTCCAGGGTCTGTATCAGGGGTAGGCAACCTATGGCACACGTGCCGAAGGCAGCACGCGAGCTGATTTTCAGTGTCACTCACACTGCCCGGGTCCTGGCCACCGGTCCGGGAGGCTCTGCATTTTAATTTCATTTTAAATGAAGCTTATTAAACATTTTTAAAACCTTATTTACTTTACATACAACAATAGTTTAGTTATATATTATAGACTTATAGAAAGAGACCTTCTAAAAACGTTAAAATGTATTACTGGCATGCAAAACCTTAAATCAGAGTGAATAAATGAAGAATTGTCACACCACTTCTGAAAGGTTGCTGACCCTTGGCCTGTATTCTGCCGCTCTCCTTTCTTCCTTGTGTCAGGATCCTGAACTCAACCATCTCATGGTCACTGCCTCCCAAATTCCCATCCACTTTTGTTTCCCCTACTAATTATTTCCAGTTTGTGAGCAGCAGGTCTAGAAGAGCTTTGCCCCTATTTGGTTCCTCCAGCACTTGCACCAGGAAATTGTCTCCTACACTTTCCAAAAACTTCCTGGATTGCCTGTACACTGCCGTATTGCTCTCCCAGCAGATATCAGGGTGATTAAAGTCTCCCATGAAAACCAGGGCCTGCGATCTAGTAACTTCTGCTACTTGCCGGAAGAAAGCCTCGTCCACCTCATCCCCCTGGTCTGGTGGTCTATAGCAGACTCCGACCACGACATCACCCTTGTTGCTCACACTTCTAAACTTAATCCAGAGACTCTCAGGTTTTTCTGCAGTTTCATACAGGAGCTTTGAGCAGTCATATTCATCTCTTACATACAATGCAACTCCCCCACCTTTTCTGCCCTGCCTGTCCTTCCTGAACAGTTTATATCCATCCATGACAGTACTCCAGTCATGTGAGTTATCTCACCAAGTCTCTGTTATTCCAATTACATCATAGTTCCTTGACTGTGCCAGGACTTTCAGTTCTCCCTGCTTGTTTCCCAGGCTTCTTGCATTTGTGTATAGGCACTTAAGATAACTCATTGATTGTCCCGCTTTCTCAATCTGAGACAGGAGTCCTCCCCTCTTGCACTCTCCTGCTCGTGCTTCCTCCCCGTATCCTATTTCCCAATTTACCTCAGGGCTTTGGTCTCCTTCCCCCAGTGAATCTAGTTTAAAACCCTCCTCACTAGGTTAGCCAGCCTGCTTGCGAAGATGCTCTTCCCTCTCTTTGTTAGGTGGAGCCCATCTCTGCCTAGCACTCCTCCTTCTTCGAGCACCATCCCATGGTCGAAGAATTCAAAGCCTTCTCTCCGACACCACCTGCGTAGCCATTCGTTGACTTCCATAATTCCACAATTCGACCCAGGCCTTTTCCCTGCACAGGGAGGATGGACGATACACCACTTGCGCCTCAAACTCCTTTATCCTTCTTCCCAGAGCCACGTAGTCTTCAGTGATCCGCTCAAAGTCATTCTTGGCAGTATCATTGCTGCCCATGTGGAGAAACAGGAAGGGGTAGCGATCCGAGGGCTTGATGAGTCTCCGCAGTCTCTCCATCACATCGTGAATCCTAGCTCCTGCCAAGCAGCAGACCTCTCGGTTTTCTCGGTCGGGGTGGCAGATAGATGACTCAGTCCCCCTGAAGAGGGAGTCCCCGACCACCACCACCCTCTTCCTTCTCTTGGGAGCGGTGGTTTTGGAACCCCCATCCCTAGGATAGTGCATCTCATGTCTTCCAATCGGTGGAGCCTCCTTCTGCTCCCTTCCCTCAGATGTATCATCCAGTCCACTCTCCGCATTAGTACCTGTGGAGAGAACATGAAAACAGTTGCTCACCTGTATCTCCACTGCTGGTACATGGATGCTCCTCTTTCTTCTTCTGGAGGTCACATGCTGCCAAATTTCTTCACCGTCCCTCTGTCCCCTCTGGGCAGCCTGCTCCGAATCTTCAGAACTTTGTGCCCGTAGAAGCATATCCTGACATCTGTCCAGGAAATCTTCATTTTCTCATATGCAACGCAGGGTTGATACTTGTTTCTCCAGACCTAGAACCTTCTCTTCCAATATGGAGACCAGCTTGCACTTTGTCGCTTCTGTCCGATGGAAGAAAGACAAATATGGCACAACTTGTGCAGGTTACAACAACTGAACGCTCACCTTCCATAATTGTTTCCTTCTAAGAGCTTCCTCAGCTCTTGCAGCAATTCACAGAAGCCCGCAAGATGCAAGCCTCAGTGGGCTCTCCTGAGGTGAACTCCCATGCAAACTCCCCCTGCTAGCCTCCGCTGTTCGCCACACAGCTGGTTCGCTGCTGACTGCCTTTTTATAACAGTCAGGCCCACATGGAACAAAGCACTCCCAATTCACACCGTTCAAACAAACAATCAAACACTCAAGCACATGGTCAAACTGACAAACTGTCCCCTGCAACAGACACTCAGATACTCACTCACACAGCCCCCCAATGCAGCACTTAGCGAACCTCCTCTCTGACAGATCCCGCTGTCAGCCTCTGCTGTTTGCCGCATTATTCACCAAGTTAATGAATACTTCAGTTCTTACCCAAATACATGTTTACAGCCATTTCTTATTAACTAAACTAAGATTTATTAAAAGAAGAAAGGAGAGTGAGAGTATTGGTTAAAAGATCATTATACATACAGACATGAATAGAGTCCTTAGGTCAGTTTCACTGTAGAGATGGTGCTTTAGAATTGTATAGTCCTTTTCAGAATCCTTTCATGAGGTTATAGTCCCATGTAAAAATGTTCGATATCAGGGCAGTCCAGATGGGACTGGAGATCTCCGTCTTATGACTCAAACTTCCTCTGAATAAAGCTCAACAAGATCTGAGAGAAAAGGATCAGGTCCCAAGAGTTTTTATACAGATTTTTGCAGCCTCTCATCAGCAGGCAGTCCTTGGGAGAACTATTGCTCACTAGGCTTTTGAAGTAACCTTCTATTTCCTAAACATCACCAGTAATTAACTACATGGATTAACATAAGGTAATTATCCATAAAGAAGTTCATAGACAGTTTACCACAAACTTTAAAGAGACATGCAATGACATTATTACACCCAAGTTTCATCTACATGTTATTATTCCCTTTTGATCTCTGAATTAACAGAATACAGCCCTAGACAGGAACTGTTTGGTTCCATTGTTAACCTCTAACAAGATAAAGGCAAACATAGACTAGTACAAGTATCAGAGGGGTAACGTGTTAGTCTGGATCTGTAAAGCGACAAAGAATCCTGTGGCACCTTAAAAACTAACAGAAGTATTGGAGCATAATTTCAACAGTTTCCACCCCACCATCAACCTCAGCCTGGACTAATCTACAAGGGATGTCCACTTCCTAAACACCACGATACAAATAAGTGACAGTCATGTTAACACCACCCCACCCCACCGACCACTATGCCTACCCTTCATGCGTTCAGCTTTCATCCCGGACACACCACATGATCCATCGTCTACAGCCAAGCGCTGAGCTATAACCGCATTTGCTCCAACCCATCAGACACAGACCAACACCTACAAGATCTTCACCAAGCATTCTCAAAACTACGATACCAGCATGAGGAAATAAAGAAACAAATCAACAGAGCCAGACGTGTACCCAGAAGCCTCCTGCTGCAAGACAAGCCCAAGAAAGAAACCAACAGAACTCCACTGGCCATCACCTAGAGTCCTCAGCTAAAACCTCTCCAACGCATCATCGGTGATCTACAACCCGTCCTGGACAACGATCCCTCGCTTTCACAGGCCTTGGGAGGCACGTCAGTCCTCGCCCACAAACAAACCGCCAACCTTAAGCATATTCTCACCAGCAACCACACACCGCACCATAGTAACTCTAACTCAGGAACCAATCCATGCAACAAACCTCGATGCCAACTCTCCCCACATATTTACACCAGCGACACCATGACAGGACCTAACAAGATCAGCCACAACATCACCGGTTAATTCACTTTTATGTCCACCAATGTAACATACACCATCATGTGCCAGCAATGCCCCTCTGCTATGTACATCGGCCAAGCTGGACAATCCTACGTAAAAGTATAAATGGACACAAGTCAGATATTAGGAATGGCAATATACAAAAACCTGCAGGAGAACACTTCAACCTCCCTGGACACACAATAGCAGATTTAAAGGAAATCCTGCAGCAAAAAAAATTCAGGACCAGACTCCAAAGAGAAACTGCTGAATTTCAGTTCATTTGCAAATTTGACATAATGAGCTCAGGATTAAACAAAGACGGTGAATGGCTAGGCAACTACAAAAGCAGTTTCTCCTCCCTTGGTGTTCACACCTCAACTGCTAGAAGATGGCCTCCCTGATTAAACTAACCTTGTTATCTCTAGGCTGATTCTTGCCTGCATATTTATACCTGCCTCTGGAAATTTCCACCACATGCATCTGACAAAGTGGGTATTCACCCACAAAAGCTTATGCTCCAATACTTCTATTAGTCTATAAGATGCCACAGGACTCTTTGTTGCTTTTTATAGACTACTACAGTTACCAACTTCTTCCAGGTTTTTAACATAAGTTTACATTTCAAAGCTCAAGCTTATCTAACATGGACACACTTTTTAAAAATATCTCTAAAGGTTGAACTGGGTCTCTTACATGCAAGTTGCTTACCCTTTCTCTCACAGTGTCACAGAAGTTTAGCTCCTGTGTGGATTCTCCCATGTTGAAGAAAGTCTGACCTCCGTATGAAACTTTTCCCACAGTCCAAGCACTTGTGGGGTTTCTCTCCTGTGTGGATTGCTTTATGTTTAATAAGGTGAGACCTCTGTATGAAACTTTTCCCACAGTCCAAGCACTTGTGGGGTCTCTCTCCTGTGTGGATTGCCTGATGTCTAATAAGGTCTGACCTCTGTATGAAACTTTTCCCACAGTCCAAGCACTTGTGGGGTCTCTCTCCTGTGTGGATTGCCTGATGTTTAACCAGGTTTGACCTCCGTATGAATTTTTTTCCACAGTTCGAACACTTATGTGATCGCTCTCCTGTGTGGATTGCTTGATGTTTAACAAGCTTTGAACTCTGTATGAAACTTTTCCCACAGTCCAAACACTTGTGGGGTCTCTCTCCTGTGTGGATTGCTTTATGATGAATAAGGTGTGACCTCTGTATGAAACTTTTCCCACACTCTAAGCACTTATGGGGTCTCTCTCCTGTATGGATTGCCTGATGTCTAATAAGGTCTGACCTCTGTATGAAACTTTTCCCACAGTCCAAGCACTTGTGGGGTCTCTCTCCTGTGTGGAATGTCTGATGTTGAAGAAGGCCTGACCTCGATATGAAATTTTTTCCACAGACAAAGCACTTGTGGGGTCTCTCTCCTGTGTGGATTGCCTGATGTTTAACACAGTCTGACTTCCGTGTGAAACTCTTCCCACAGTCCAAGCACTTGTGCGGTCTCTCTCCTGTGTGGATTGCCTGATGTTTAACAAGGTCTGACCTCCGTATGAATTTTTTTCCACAGTTCAAACACTTATGTGGTCTCTCTCCTGTGTGGATTGCTTGATGTTTAACAAGGTTTGAACTATGTATGAAACTTTTCCCACAGTCCAAGCACATGTGGGGTCTCTCTCCTGTGTGGATTGCTTTATGTTTAATAAGGTGAGACCTCTGTATGAAACTTTTCCCACAGTCCAAGCACTTGTGGGGTCTTTCTCCTGTGTGGATTGCCTGATGTCTAATAAGGTCTGACCTCTGAATGAAACTTTTCCCACAGTCCAAGCACTTGTGGGGTCTCTCTCCTGTGTGGATTGCCTGATGTTTAACCAGGTTTGATCTCCGTATGAATTTTTTTCCACAGTTCGAACACTTATGTGATCGCTCTCCTGTGTGGATTGCTTGATGTTTAACAAGCTTTGAACTCTGTATGAAACTTTTCCCACAGTCCAAACACTTGTGGGGTCTCTCTCCTGTGTGGATTGCTTTATGTTTAATAAGGTGTGACCTCTGTATGAAACTTTTCCCACACTCTAAGCACGTATGGGGTCTCTCTCCTGTATGGATTGCCTGATGTTGAAGAAGGCCTGACCTCGATATGAATTTTTTTCCACAGACAAAGCACTTGTGGGGTCTCTCTCCTGTGTGGATTGCCTGATGTTTAACACAGTCTGACCTCCGTGTGAAACTCTTCCCACAGTCCAAGCACTTGTGCGGTCTCTCTCCTGTGTGGATTGCTTGATGTTTAACAAGGTTTGAACTATGTATGAAACTTTTCCCACAGTCCAAGCACATGTGGGGTCTCTCTTCTGTGTGGATTGCTTTATGTTTAATAAGGTGAGACCTCTGTATGAAACTTTTCCCACAGTCCAAGCACTTGTGGGGTCTTTCTCCTGTGTGGATTGCCTGATGTCTAATAAGGTCTGACCTCTGAATGAAACTTTTCCCACAGTCCAAGCACTTGTGGGGTCTCTCTCCTGTGTGGATTGCCTGATGTTTAACCAGGTTTGACCTCCGTATGAATTTTTTTCCACAGTTCGAACACTTATGTGATCGCTCTCCTGTGTGGATTGCTTGATGTTTAACAAGCTTTGAACTCTGTATGAAACTTTTCCCACAATCCAAGCACTTGTGGGGTCTGTCTCCTGTGTGGAATGTCTGATGTTGAAGAAGGCCTGACCTCGATATGAAATTTTTTCCACAGACAAAGCACTTGTGGGGTCTCTCTCCTATGTGGATTGCCTGATGCTTAACACAGTCTGACCTCCGTATGAAACTTTTCCCACAGTCCAAGCACTTGTGGGGTCTCTCTCCTGTGTGGATTGCTTTATGTTTAATAAGGTGTGACCTCTGTATGAAACTTTTCCCACAGTCCAAGCACTTGTAGGGTCTCTCTCCTGTGTGGATTGCCTGATGTCTAATAAGGTCTGACCTCTGTATAAAACTTTTCCCACAGTCCAAGCACTTGTGGGGTCTCTTCCCTGTGTGGATTGCCTGATGTTTAGAAAGGGCTGATCTGTTCCTGAAACTTTTCCCACAGTCCAAGCACTTTTGGGATCTCTCTCCTGTCTGGATTCTCTGATGTGTAATTAATGCTGACTTCCAATTCAAACAGTTTCCACACTTGAGGCATTGAAAGGATTTCTCTCCCATGTGCCTTTTCTCATGGTTATTAAGATCTGAGCAGTTACTGAAGCTTTCCCCATCGACCAAGCATTGAAGGTGTTCCCCTGCAGTATGGATTGTCTGATATGTCACAAGCTGTGATCTGAGAATAAATCCTTTTCCACATTCGAGGCACTGATAGGGTTTCTCTTCCTTGGGATTTGTCTGCTGGGCTGTGGGATCCTTGTCTCCTCCCCCAAATATAATAGATTCATCCACTTTCTTCCCTGGGTGGTTTTTCAGTTGCCTCTCTGACTTGTGCCAATTTCCCCAGGCTTCTCCCTCTTCCAAGCACTGGGATATACTCCCTTCAGCTCTTCCCACAAAGGTCCCCTGTGGTTCCACTTGCCCAGGAACTTCCTCATGATGATTCCCATCCTTCTTCTCATCCACTTTCTCATCACCTGCTGGGAGATAGAGACAATCCAGACAGGAGTCATTGTGCTAGGGAGAAAGAGGAATAGCACCAAGGGAAAACCCAACACGCTAACACTGTGAAGACTGAGCAACTGGATTTTGCCTGCAGATCCCACCCAAACACTCCCAGGGATGGAAAGTTGGGAAGGAAACTCCTGCAGCTAACAGTACAGGTGGAAAGCCGTGAATGGTATCTGTTGACTACAGCCCTGGCAGAGGTGAGGAAGAACTAAGGGGTCTTACTCACAGCATATTTTTGGGATTCTCAACTTTATCCTTCATTCACCAGATGGTTTCTGTTTCAGTCCTCACCTGTGTGACTGCCTCTCGGGATCTGTCTTTCCTCACAGGCCTGGAGATCCGGCACCCACAGTTCTTCCCCTCGTTCCAGGTGGGAGATCAGTTCAGGTTTGGGAATGGGAAATCCTGTGCAGGGGGTGAAAAGAGGCATGGTCAGGGCACATAGAGGATTGGAAGATTGTCTGTCATAAAGGGCATTCTGTGAGTGGTACCTCTCACCATGGTCTGCTGGGGGAACATGGAATCTAACAGGACGGGAACATGATCACTGAGCCCTCTTTGGAGAAGCAGATGTCTGGGGAGGTGGGGGAATTGTTACGCCTTCACAAGGAGTTCCCAGGATCTATGTGCTGTTGGGCCTTGCTGACGCGCACACAGCTCTGGAGTTAGACCATTTCCTATTTCTAAATCTGCAGAATCCAGAGTCTTCCCCAAGGCTGGAGCTATTCCCAAGAAGGGAAATGAAGAGGGATTTTGTGCGTCAGTAAGACAATACAGACAGGACAACGAACGACTTCTGCCCCCCTGAATGCTGGAGGGGTGGGCATGGTTTCGCATGTCCATTAGGTTTTGACACGTGTGTCCCAATGAAAGTCTCTCTCATGTGGCAGCTGCACATTATGGAACCCATTCCCCTCCAATATAATTGACCAGGGAAGAACCTGACCAGAGTCAGAAATGAAGACCTCATGGCTTCTAATAACCAAGGGGATGGGAATCCCTTACCCAGCGAGGTCACCATCTCATAGTTCTCCTGCATGACGTCCCTGTAGAGGGCTCTCTGACTGGGGTCCAGCAGAGCCCCCTGACCCTGGGTGAAATAGACAGCCACCTCCTCGAAGGTCACCAGCACCTGAAACAAGAAGAGACCCCCACTCAGCCCCTGCTGCCCCAGCCACAATCCCGCTAGTCACACTAGGAGAAGAAAAAAAATAAACTTCTTGGAAGCTCTTGGAGGACCAGAGTAGCAGAATCCTACCCCCACCCCCACCCTGCTCAGAGCAGCCAGGAGGCTTCATGAGGTGGGGAGAAGGTGAGAGCTCCTTGTCCTCCCCAGCAGATGGAGGGGGGTTAGGCCTTCTCACTTCCGAATTGCCACACACTTGCCAGCCACAGGCTGATATGGGAAGCAAAGCTGTGAGCCAGGAAAAGGAATCCCAACAGCTTCCCTTCATATTTCAGAGCAGCCTCTGGCCAGTGGGTTGAGGCTCCAGCACTGGGAGTCTGGAAAATGTTCCCAGCACTATCCAGGAGGGTTATGACCTCTTTGACAAATGGTGGTATGCCCTCTCCTACTCAGAAAATCAGCAGGTTTATCACACCCTGTCTCCTCCCTGCCTCTCCCTCCTGCCGTCCAGCAGCTCCCTGAAAATCCCCTACCTGAGCTGACTCCATCACAGCCATTTCCCTTCCCTGTCCCCTGGAAGACGGGACAATCTCGAGTGAAATCTGGATATGATTCCTCAGCCTGTTGGGGCGATTGGGAAGGTTTCAGAAGAGGCTTGAGTGCATGTCACGGCCCGATTCCCCGCAGGCTCTTTCCTTGCAGACAGACGCTCTGGACTCTGCCACGCTGGAAAGAAACCCAGTTAGTTCATTACCACCCAGGCCAGGGCCCTCCCAGCGTAACTAAACCCCACGGGGCACTTTTAAACTCTCCCGTAAAAGAGTCTCTGAGCCCAACGCCGGAAAAAGAGCAGAACCAAAGAAGGCACCTTGGGGGATTCCCCCTGACATTATCGTGTCACCCCTCTAACTCTCCCCTTCCCCCCCAAGTAGTGCGGTGTTCAGTCGAGTCAGGAACTGGCTTTTCCTCTCTCAGCTCCTCCCCTTGTTCCCAGGGGGATGCAGGGAATGGATCCGAGCAGGTCTGGGATCTGGGAACCTCCCTCCCCATTTGTTGTTCCTGGTTTCCCCTTCCAGTCTCTCCTCTCTCCCTTTTCATCTTTTTCCCTTAGGAGAACCAGTGACTGCACCATTGTCCTGGGCCTTTCCTTTCATTAGGCAGCTCAGTCACTGCCACTGCTAACAGGGGTTTGAACCTGGCTGTGTCCATCGGGGCAGCAGCTCTGGGACTCGCAGACACAGGGAGCCCCCTCCCCATGTAGGCCAAACTCACCAGCCAGTCCCTGAAAGGGGTCCTTTGTGCAGAGTCATTTTCCTGTCCAGTCCCAGCCCTTTACGCCCAGGTCTCTCAATCACCTGCAGGCTGCGGCTCAGGGGATGCTGTGAGCAGAACCCGGGGCTGCCCCAGGGGCTGGTTCCAGCCACCGCAGCAAGTCCCCACCTGGGCTGGGCACAGAGGGGATTTAACAAAGGTCTCTCCTCTGCTGGGTAAGAAGCAGCATCTAGGTTTGGGCTCCCTGGTCAAAATACAGGAGGCAGCAGCTTCAGACCCAGGCAACTCCAGAGCTCTAATATCCTGAGCAGAGAGAGACACACACCCGCCACCTCCTCTCCCTTAGCAATCACTGCTCTACAGCCAAAATGCTTCTCAAATAAATGAAGTCAAACTTTACTACTTCTGGGTCACTGAGTATGAAAATGATGCTTAAAATTGTTGATTGGCTCTAGTTTTCAAGATATGCTATTGGATATATATGACCCTTGACTTGGGAATGGCGGAGGATAAGTGAGTTATAAAGGGAAGGGATCTCAATTTAAACCAGAAATGACTAAAATACATCTTTGACTGGATCAATGAATAAATCTATGACTGGGTTTGGACAGTACTTGCTTTTTAGGCAAAACAATGAATGATGCAATCTGAAGCTGGTATTGCGTCATACATGATATGAATTGCATCATGTTATTCCCAGAAGTCATGGATGATGCAATCATAACGAAGCTTACATCACTCTGCTGAACAAATTGCCCTATATCAGCTCTAGAAATCATACAGTGTTGTGCTCTCTTATTTGTCAGTGTTTGATTTTGCAAAGGGACACAGTTCTGTTTAGCCAAAGTGAGCAGAGATGCCTCGTACTTGTGTGAACAGTGCAGATAACTTCTGCTATGTTTGTGGTGAAGTGACTTTTGCATCACAAAAGCGCAGTATAACCACTGTGGTTAAGAAAGCCTATCACCTTTATTTTGGCTGCAAAATTGGAGATCAGGACAAGAGGTGGGCCCCACACATATGCTGCAACACTTGTGGAACAAATCTTCGCCAGTGGTTGAACAGGAAAAGGAAATCTATGCCTTTTGCAGTGCCAATGATTTGGAGAGAGCCAACAGATCATACCAGAAATTGTTACTACTGCATGGTGCCTCCAGTTGGGAAAGGTGTGTCAAAGAAGAAAAAGTGGACTGTGCATTATCCAAACATTCCATCAGCTATACGCCCAGTACCCCACGGAGAAGGACTGCCGGTTCCTGATGCACCAGAATCATTCTCACTTGAGTCAGACGAGGAAGAGGAAGAAGATGAAACTTCTGGTCCTGAACCATCAATGTCACAGGACCTACATTTTCTCCCATCCTCCTCCTCTGAACCACACCTCATAACACAAGGTGAACTGAATGACCTTGTCAAGGATTTGGAACTACCCAAGAGTAAGGCAGAGCTGTTGGGCTCCAGACTACAGCAGTGGAATCTCCTGGCAGGTGATGTTAGGGTTTCCATCTTCCGTGACAGTCAAAAGGATCTTGTCCCATTCTTCTTCATGGAAGGTGATCTTGTAGCCTCCAACAACATCGATGGTGTGATGGCAGCCCTCAACATTGTTCACGATCCAGATGAATGGAGACTGTTCATTGATTCATCGAAGACGAGTCTTAAAGCTGTTTTACTGCATAATGGCAATGTTTTGCCATCAATTCCAGTTGGTCATGCAGTCCATATGAAGGAAACTTATAACAACATGAAACAACTTTTGAGGTGCATAAACTATGACCAACATCAGTGGCAGCTTTGTGGCGATTTTTGAAGGTTGTTGCTCTCTTGCTTGGTCTGCAGACTGGATACACAAAGTACTGCTGTTTTCTCTGCGAATGGGATAGTCGTGCAAGAGATTCCCACTACATCAAGAAAGATTGGCCACACCCACAGTCATTGGAGCCTGGGAGGAAAAGTGTTCAGCATCCACCACTTGTTGAATCAAGGAAGATTTTGTTACCACCCTTACACATCAAGCTGGGTCTGATGAAGAATGTTGTCAAGGCCATTGACAAAACACAAGCAGCTTTCAAATACCTCTGTGGAAAATTTCCAAGGTTAAGTGAAGCTAAGATAAAGGAAGGCGTCTTTGTTGGTCCTCAGATTCGTGAACTTCTTCCAGATGATGCATTTGACCATGCACTGCGTGGCAAGGAAAAGACAGCATGGAAAGCCTTCCAGTTAGTGGCAATACATTTTCTCGGAAACAACAAGGCAGACAACTACAGGTTGTTGGTGGGAAAACCTCCTCAAGGCATACAAAAGCCTTGGTTGCAACAGGTCACTAAAGATACACTTTTTGCACTCTCATCTAGATTTTTTTCCACCGAACTGCGGAGCAGTGAGCGACAAGGACGGCGAGTGATTTCACCAGGACATTGCAACAATGGAGAAACGCTATGAGGGCAAATGGAGCCCATCAATGCTTGCGGACTATTGCTGGACAGTGACGAGAGATGCTCCATTTAATGAATACAAGAGACAAACCAAGAAGCGCTGAGTAGACACTGAATAGGACTAAACTATGTACAGAATAGTTTTTTGCCTTTTGTTTCATAATAAATTGTATTTATATAACCCTTTTGCTGATTTTTAAAGTGTTACATAAACAGGACAGGTGAAATATTATCATGTAAAGCAACCATAAACACATGAAAAGACCTAGGTTTACAATTTATGATTAAAACTCTACTATCTACACAATATACATAGACATAAAATGTAAAAACTGAAATATCTTAGAAACAGTAGCCAATAAGTTGTTTTAATTGTCATATTTGAATTCAGCACATCAAAATACATAATAAATAGCACATTTTATCTCTGAAGCAGACGACTTCTCAAAAATTGTAGACCACTGTAACCAGCGCTCTCTGGTGGCAACACCCGATTAATGAGCTGCCTGGACTCTGCCCCCAGGGACAGGCAGTGTTATCTAACCAGGGCACAGTATCTAGCCTGTCTGACTCATCAAGGACCCCACCCCCCCAGCCTCTGCTTGAACCAAGTCAGAAGAAAGACTTGCAAGAAAGCAATGACAAGGACATGGGAGACACACCTAAACCCCTCCAGACAAGGGTGACAGGATCAAAGCAACTCCCCTAGCCTCATTTGCAAATAAGATGGGACAGGGTGGCACCTCTCCTAGCATACAGACTGGAGAACAGAGATTCCAAGTTAAGAACTGCACTGAACTCTGGGACCAGAAAAACAGGGAAGCAATGCATCACGGGGGAATCTCTGCTCCAGATGTTAATGAATCCAAGCCTGCAAATTCTCAATTACTGAGAGACAATTTACACTCATTGATATATTTGCTTTTGACAAACAACTCTCTGTATAACTTTTCATGAATGATGTACCCAAGTATTCGGACTCTAATATCTAAACTGTATTGTTAAATTTATTCCCCTAAATTTGAATTATTGCTAATTATGTATTTCATTATCTTTTACTTTTAAAATGAACTTTGTATTTGTGGATAATCTAAGCACTATACCCAGATATACACACACTCTTTTCTTAACCTGTGTGTTATGTAATTTTTTTTAACATTAGCTTTAAAAGATCCTTTATTGGTATCCCAAATACTGACGCTGCCTAATTGCATTGTGAGCTCCCTGGAAGGAACACCACCCATAACCAGGAATGGTCAGTTCCTATTGTCTAGCTTGAACAAAACAACTTTGGCATACGCCCTTGAGCCATCAGTTTACACATAAACAAATCTAGTGTTCTCCCTTGGACCATTGTTGTTTCCCTACAAAACCCCCTACCCACGCTCAAGTAAGTGTTCTGATACCTGGATCCAAAATCTGCATCAGTTCCATTGCGACTTCATCCTCTCCTGACTGATCATGCTGGGGGCTCTGCCTGTCTCCAGCACTCCAGACCCTCAGCTACCACCATCACCTGGGAGCCCCGATCGATGCAAGCATCATGGAGTGGTGAGAACCCATCTCTCTCTCTCTCTCTCTCTCTCTCTCTCTCTCGGTATAGCGTTCTGACCCTGACTTGTGTGATCAGTTATAATTTTGTAAATCTGACTTTTATAAACAAATGTAAGTTAGATTTATTATTATAACTGTTTTGTTTGGCTCCCCTATGGTTATTACCTGGAAATAAATAACTTTCATGGTTAAGCTGGTTGCTTCTCTCCCCCTCTCCCTCCCCCCCCCCCACTGCCCGTGGGTGTTTGTGGCTACCCCAGTTGCACTGCAGCAACGCTCCTCCTCGTACCTAAACTAAAGATCCCTGCAGCGCCCAAAAATCCTGTGGGGTTTGCTCTTCAAGTGGGTTACTACCAGAACGACTGTAACGTGAAAGTGGAGACAGGAATGTGCTGAATCTGGGGCACATGAGGGCGCGAGCTTGGAGGTGCTGCTCGACCCAGCCTGCTGAGTCCAGGGATATATAAGGGGTCAGCTTGGGAGTGCTGATTAACCCGGTCCTGTGTGTGTGTGTGTGTGTGCGTGTGCGCATGCTCGCATCTGATTCTGGAGCTGGAGGAACCCAGCCCTAGGGAACCTAGGTCCTGCAGGATAGTTCCATTGGGAGGGGAATTGCAGCAGGGAGAAGTAGAGCGCTGTATCAGAACAAAAGTGACACAAACAGTACATTGATAGAATTACAGAATTGCCCTCGCACCCTCAGAAAAGTAACCCTAATAAATGAGTGTAGACCAAAGTAACGGGCAAAGCTGGTAACCGCAGGCAGAGGCTGATCTCATTGCCCATCCACACTCACCCCCTGCCATACCCAGCAGTGACTCTGGTCTGTCACCAGTGTGGCTGAGATCTGAATCCTGCACGTAAATCAGACCAGGGCCCTGGGCAGCCCGAGTGCCTGTGGATATTTGCCTTGTAGCTTCTGATCCCTGAGGAGTTAGTCCCCTGCTCATCCCCAATGCTCATTTCACCAGTTCCAGGAAACATGTTCAGCACCTCATGCTCTCCTACCCCATGGGGCAGAGGGGCTACCATTGCTTGTATCTCTTACCATCCCTGTGACCAGTTACTGCATCGAGTGCAATTCCCTTCCTGATGCCGTGAATGAGGGATTCCACTGATTGCTCCTGTAAGGATAAGGCCTTTTCCTGTAGCCATATTGTGAGGCCTACGGCCTTTGTCTGCAGCCATATTAGGAGAGCAGGAGCCATGAGCTAAGAAGCAGGAAGTCATATCCTCACATTCCATCTAAATTACATTAAAACAATGTAGTATCAGGCTGTTAAAAAGGAGACCCTGTCCTAATAGCCCCCACTATCACCAGATAAAGAAACAGATCTTAAAATGGTTAAAGAAATCTTAGTTTGGTAGCATTCCAAACCACTTATGTATAGTTGTGGTTGGGAAATCCTCATTTCTTTATTGTTTTGTCTCTATGGTCCCCACTTCCCTCTTGTTTCTCTGTATGATCTCTGTCTGGTTCTTTGATTGTTTCTGTCTGTTACATAATTGATTTTGGAAGGTGTAAATTAATTAAGGGGGTGGGGTATGATTCAATGGAGAATTTTGTTACAATGTTAGGATTGGTGAGTAAAATTTTAGTAAAATGATTGGTTAAGGTACAGCTAAGCAGGACTCAAATGTCATCGAGTCGATGGGACAATGAAAGGAGACATCCAGATCCGAGGGAGGGGCGTTCCTATGGAGACCCACAATTGTCCAAAGTCCCCAGTATCAACAGGGATTTTGGGGTGAGGGGGTCCTGCTCCTAGAGAGGCTGCCCAGAACATCACGAGATACATTTCACAGTGACAGTGACTCTGTGTGTGATTCGCTCTGGTAAAGGGTTGCATCAGGCACCAGTTTGGCAGAGATGGTCTCTTGTCTACACACCAGGCTTTTTGGCTACTAGCCCTGAGCCTGGTCTACAAGGTCTGCTCCCCTAACTCGGATCCCATAGGGTCACTTGTCAGTGCTTTGCTACCAAGTTCCCTCTGGTGATTTGTGGAGCCAAATTAACCTGTCACTGGTCTCTAGACAAAACCCCTTTATGTCTGCTCCAGCCAGGGCTCTGCTCATGGGGTTGTCCCTGCGAGGCCACTGGGGTTATTTGTCAAGCCCTGTTAACATATCCCTGGGCTGCAGGCAAAACCTCCCACATCCACCCAACTCCCAGGGCTCCTTGCTAGCGTTACAGCACAAATGGCAGCCAGCACAATTTCCTAGTGGTAGCCGTTACCGAGATCTAGGTCCAGATGCCCTTTAGAAGGCAGCAGGGCGCATGCTCAGAGGCAGAAACTAAGGTACTTTTACTCTGGAAATATAGCTGCTGCTGAGTGAGCTTTGGAATCCAAGGGGTTCGTCAGGAGATTTGTATGTATCAGCGGACCCTAAACTGGGATTTAGGCTCCTAATCCCAGATTTATGTGTTTAGCCTGGGGTTTGGGTGCCTATGTGCCATTGTGAATCTAGCCCTGTCTCTAATGTGGCCACATGTAGCAGAAGCACCTGGGTTCATTGGATGTGAAGAACGTCAGGGTCTCCTTCCTTTCAAAACACTTCTCAGCATTATCAGCAAACCCTTCCCACACAGCCGCCACGAGCATGCTCTTGTGCCGAGCTGCCCACAGATATCCCAGGATGTGACGAAGGGGGATGTTCTTAATGTTTTCTCGGAATACTGTATGTGTGCCTCAGTTTCCCCAATGTGTTACTCAAGCATGGAGGTGGTGGGATACAAGTGTGTGATCATTGCGGAGACCCCTAGAAGGCAGGGGTGACTGCAGATTGGCTGCCTGAGCACAGAGAATGGCTGAACACTCTGTATCCTGGTTAGTGGTGGCCAGAGCCATCCTCTGCAAGGAGCCAGGCAAAGGTGTTGGAGAACAAAGAGAGAGGGGGAAGCTAGATGACCTGTTTGCCCAGGAAAGAGACAAAAAACAGAGGACGGCAACTGGGTGTGACTGAGGCTGGGCGGCTGGAAGCAGGTCAGTCTCCTGGTTTGGAACTCACTACTTCACTCCTTCTCTTTGGACTTAGGAAAGCTACTGTGGGTTACACCTGGACTACACAAAACTTTAAAACTCTTCAGGAAGAGATCAAAGGCTTGATAATTAATAGTATTTGGGGGAAGGTCTCCTGAACTTGTCTGTGGTTGCCCTGACTGCCACTGTCAAAATTAAGGCCACCTAACTTCTGAATGAGAGCGTCCACACAGGGGTTTAAAGCGCTTGAACTAAGGGCTTGTCTACACTACCGGCTGGATCGACAGCCAGCGATCGATCCAGTGAGGATCGATTTATCGTGTCTAGTATAGACGCAATAAATCAATTCCAGTACTCCATCTCAATGAGATGCGCAAGGGGAATCGACGGCAGAGCATCTCCCGTCAACACACCACAGTGAAGACACCACAGTAAGTAGATCTAAGTACATCGACTACAGCTACGTTATTCACGTTGCAGAAGTTGCGTAACTTAGATCGATCCCCCGTAGTGTAGACCATCTATTAGGTGCATTAACTTCACACCTTTAGGGTCAGACCATGCAGACAAGCCCTCAATGAGTAAAGGGAAGTAAATAGGAGAAATTGGTGTGTGTGTTTGGGGGGGGGGCAGTGGAATCCCCCACTAGTTCCTTTAGTTTCAAATGCTTCAACTTGTTTTCCATGAGGCCCACAGACATTCAAATGCAACATTCAAGTGCAGACATTCAAATGCAACACCTGGCAAAGGAGCAGTAGTAACAGGCACACAATCAGTATCAGAGTTTTCAGCCCATGAACAGTAATGGGTCATTTAACATCCGAGTCAGCAGTATAGTCTGTGTCTAAGACAATGGGTGTTTATACCAGGGGGTAACTAATGTGCATTAGCTATCCCAGTGTGAAAACATAAAAAAGGCAAAGCACTTTAGTTTCACCAAAAGGTAAACTAGGTGTGGTCAGCACTGCATCCTCCTGCCTGACCAATGCAAAGGAGAAACAGAACAGTTCATTTTAAAAAATGACTTTGGCCGCACAAATCAGTACATTTGTCATAATGAAGAACATCCCTGAAATGTATCACAACAAAAAACGTAGCACCCATAAAAGGCTGTGAACTTTAAATAGACCATTAGAAGTATAAACAATGCAGTAGAAAAATCAACATTGATGTATGCAATAAATGAAGTCCCAGAAGAGTAAGATGTGCACTTCTATGTGTGCAGGATGGGGGGTTACTCACACAAATAAGGTTTTAAAATCAATTTTCAGTTACAAGTGGTGGTGGGGATATCACATGTTCCCGGAAGTGCAAAATGGCATTGAATGTTACAGGATTGTACAGCCATTGTAGATATATGGATCCTTTGGAAGGGGTAGCTGTAAAAGCACGAAGTTAGTACGCCCCAAAGGTCCAGACACAACAAGGTAATAAAAGAAAAACAAAATTTATTTATGTATTTAAATCAGTCAGCACTGAACTCAAATTACAATAGTGCAATAGAAACAGGAACTGTTGTTACCCTGAGATGTGATTGTCAAGCTACTAGCAAGTGTTAATATTTCCCATGATTATTTGCTATTAAAAATATGAATTCCATGGCACAATGACGTCCCTCTGCACAATGTTAATAAAGTTTAGGATGAAGAGCTCTGAGTAATATAAATAATATTTTTAAAGGAACTAATTTAAAGGCGTGAAACTGCACAGACTGGATTCCAAGAGGAGTCAAACGCAGGGGACCAGGCACCCTGGCTAAGACACATTTATGAAGCGCTGGGCACAGACATAGAAACTGTGAACTGGATTCTTTTAAACACTAAAAGTAAGTACCTGTGACAATGATATTTTTTCGTGGGGGGACTGTAAATATTTCCCTGGATCAAGTTTCCTTTAGCAGCTCAGTAGCATCTTATACAGGAGAGGGGCCCTGTCCAGGCTCTGTGATGCACTGGGCCTTTAAGGACACGGCTCTGGGAAATGGGAGCTGAGATCCTGGGAAGGGGGGCAGGAAAAGCCCCTCTGCCCCACCCCACCCTTATTTTTGCAACCACTGCAGCTGGCTCACCCCATCTGGGGGTGTTTTACCCCCCGCACCCCGGCTCCCACCCCCCTCAGTCCCCCCACATGCCTCTGTCCCAGCCCCAGCACGGCCCGGCTGGCTCCCCCCGCCCCGCACACACCGGGAGCTGGCGGCAGTTTTCCCGGGCCCCAGAGAGGGAATCGCAGCCAGCTCCGCTGGGAGCAGCCCGGGGGTGACGGGGGGGGGGTCTCTCCTACCTTCCCTGCGAGCGGGGTGAACCTACACAAACAGCTCTCGCTCCCAATTCCCTACTTGGGTGTACTGAGCATGCGCACCCGAACTGAGCATGCCCAGTACCCTTCGCTGTAGCCACTGCCCTCTCTCTGCCCTCACTTCTGCCTAGGATTTGCTGCCTCCTCTTTGGAGGAGTTTAAAAGGATTAAGGGGGCAAAGCACAGCGCGGGGCTGTCAGGGTCTGAGCAGGAGACAGTAATTTACTGGCGGGGAGGCTCAAGCTACTGTAGCTAGCAGCAGAAGAGGGGCTGAAGGGGAAAACTCGGGGGTGGGAGCCAGGGTTAAGCAGCGGGGGAGTAGGGTGACCAGATCACTGACAGGAAATATTGGGGGGGCAAAAAACAACAAGAAAAAAAAAGGTTAAAAAAAAAAAGCCATTTTGCAGGTGCCGGGGGAATTAGCAGGCCCCGGCTGTGCCGCGGCCCCGCCCCCCCTCAGGGCCCCGGGCACATGCGGCACGTCCCACCGCCCCGCGGGGCAGGAGCCGCTGGAGCTAGAGGCGCGGGGCTAGGGTGACCAGACGTCCCGATTTTATCGGGACAGTCCCGATATTTCCTTCTTTGTCCCGCGTCCCGACCGATGTTCGGTCGGGACGCGGGACAAAGAAGGAAATTTGCCCTCTGCTCCGGCGCTCACGCCCCCCCAACCCCGACTCCGCCCCCTCCTTCCCCCATTGGATCTCTCAATGGAGGGAGGAGGTTAGGAGGAGGGTCGGGCAACTACCAGGAGCCTGGGAGGGGAAGGGAAAGTTGCCGCGGCCCCGCCGGGAAGGAGCCGCTGGAGCGCAGCCGAGTGGGAGAGGCGCGGGGCTCCCATGCCGGCGGCGGGACGCGCCGCATGTGCCCACAGCGGGCTGGGGAGCGGGAGGCTCTGCAGGGCTGGGAAAAGCCCTGGCTCCTGCCCGTTGCCCAGCCTGGAGCCCCTCAGGAGACCGGCCGCTGCTGTGGAGGCAGCAGCCGGGGCTGGCTCTGGCCCGGGTGGGCAGCGTGGGCCGCCGGAGACACGCGGCGAAGAGAGGCTGCGGGGGCGAGACTTGTCCCAGGCAGGGAGGCCGGCGGACAGGGGCGAGGGGCCAGCCGGGGTCCCCATAAACTTCCCCGCTGCTGACAGGGAGCCCCGCGCCTCTCTTGCTTGGCTGCGCTCCAGCGGCTCGCCCCGCCTGGAAGGAGCCGCTGGAGCGCAGCCGAGCGGGAGAGGCGTGGGGCTCCCTGCCGGCGGCGGGACGCGCTGCATGTGCCCACGGCAGGCTGGGGGGCAGGAGGCTCTGCAGGGCTGGGAAAAGCCCTGGCTCCTGCCCGTTGCCCAGCCTGGAGCCCCACAGGTGACCGGCCACTGCTGTGGCTCGGCTGTGCCAGCCCTGGCCCCTTGCACGCCCGCGCCGTGGCCAGCCCCGGACTTTGTTTCTTGTCCCCCCCCCGCCCTCTTTATCCCTAGCCCCTTCTGCATCGGGGCCAGCTTTTGCCCTGGGGTGGGCAGCACGTGCGCCCGGCGCGGCTGGGGCCTGCTAATGCCCCCCCCCCCGCCCCTGCAAAACTGCTTTTTTTTTTTTTTTTTTGGCTCCGCCGCCATTTTTTTTTGCTCCGCCCCCTCCCCAACCCCCCCCCCCCCCCCTGCGTCCCGATATTTCATCCCTGTGGTCTGGTCACCCTACGCGGGGCTCCGTATCCCGGCAGCGGTGGGGGAGAGCGGCTCAGGGCCACGCGAGTGGCCACGTCAAGTTTATCGGCCCGGGGGGGGGGTACCCCGGCCGGCTCCTCGCCCTGCCCTGTAAGGGGGTAGCATCCGCGACCCTCACCAGCATGTCTCGCTGGCCGCTGCAGGCCAGGTAAGGAGCCGAGTCCCTCCCTCCCCATTCCCCCTGGCTCCTCAGCTGAGCAGCATTCCTCCTCCCTCCAGGCTTGCAGCTGGAATGCCCGCACAAGCCTGGAGGGAGGGGGGTGGTGGCCTGCTTCCAGTTCCTGGAGCTGGTGCGTAGGGGCACCGGGTGGGCAAGGGGGGCTGGCAAGGGGGCTGCTCCCCCACGAGGGCAATGGGGGGCTCAATTGAGGCACCAGGACGAGGGGGGACGGGTGGACGTTACCCCCCCTTCAGGGGCGAGGAGCCGGCCGGGCTCCATCCCGAGCCGATAAACTTTACATCGCCACTCGTGCAGACCCCGAGCCGCTCTCCCCTGCCGGGGTCCAGAGCCCCCCTGCCCGCCTGGTGCCCCTACTCACCGGCTCCAGGAACTGGAAGCCAGCCACCACCCCCTCCCTCCAGGCTTGTACCGGCATCACAGCAACAAGCCTGGGAGGGAGGAGGAATGCCACGTGCTTGGGTAAGAGGTGGGGCCAGGGCGGGGATTTGGGGAGGGAGCCAATGGTGGAAGGAGAGGGCGGAGTCGGGGTGGGCAGGGGCGAGAGCCCTCCAGGGAGGGCAAAATTGCTTGTCTGTCCAGTGTCCCCACCGCAAATCGGGCGGGACGCGGGACAAACAAGCAAATATCGGGACAGCCCCGATAAAATCGGGACGTCTGGTCACCCTAGGGGGGAGACGCTGCCAGACCCCGTGCAGGGACAAAACCCCCACTTAGGGAGTGGTAGAGGGGGAAACAGTGACCCCGTGGGATGAGCCACCCACTGTGCTCGCTAATCTAGGGGTGTGGGGAGTGCAGAGTCTGTTTTCGTTCTGCTCACAGGACGCTGCATGTCAGCCCCGGAGCAGAGGGCGGGTTCCTGGGACTGGGGTGTTAAAGGCACAGGCCTCCAATTCCTAGCCTATCAAAGCTTAATCACCGCAGCTCCTCTCTATCCTATACAAGTGTTGCAGGGCCAGGGCCAGGGCCAGGGCCAAGGCTGCCCGGGGGGGGGACAAGTGGGGCAATTTTCCACAGGGGCCCCCATGAGTATGTCGGAGGCTGCCCCCGCCTCCCCTCTTCAACCAAGCCCCTGTGTCTCAGCACGCCACGTCCGGGAGCGGTCCTGGTGCGCTACACAGCCGTGGCTCCAACGCTGTCCGAGGCCACTCCTGGACGCTGAATCCTCTGGGCAGTCCTGCGCAGGGCTACATTACTGCTCCAGCCAGGAGACTGAATGCGGTGAAATATTGTACAGACACCCCCTCCCCCCCTCAAACTCTGCCTCTCACATTTTGAATATGTAAAAGTGTCTTCTATCAGTTTCTACGTCTATATGAAATCACTCACTGCAGCTCATTTCTCTTATATAACGTGCTGAGTTGCTAACTCCCTCCCAGAGCCCACATATCCACACCCCCTCCTGTACCCCAATCCCCTGCACCAGGTCAGAGCCTGCACCTCTCACTCAAACTCCCCATAGCCTGCAACCCTTCTGCACCCTAACTCCATCCCAGAGCCTGCACCCCAAAAAGGGCTGGAATAACCTTTTGTGGGCCTGGTGCTAAACATATTTGTGAGTCCCCATGGGGGAAATGGGGGAAATGGGGACATGGGGCAGGTGGGCAGAATCCTCAGAGCGACGGGCTGGCCGGGGGCAATGGGAGATGAGATGGGTCATGGCATGGCAGGGACAGCCCCATTCCACCCAGTGCAGTACAATGGCACTGTTTATAAACCGGGAGCTGCCAGACACACACTAGCCAGACCAGCCCTGCGCTCCCATTGTGCTTCTTCCATGCTGCACCATGCTCCCCGCCCCACCCAGCACCCCTCTGACTTCCTAAGCCCAGTGCCACACCACCCAGAGACTCCCACAAACCCCCATGCCCAGTGCCCTCCCAGAGACCACTCCCCCACCCATTCAGAACCCAGCCACAGATCCTCTCACTGCCCAAAACCCCGTAGCTGGAGACCCCCCACAGCCCTCCCACAACTGCACAGTGCCCTGTACCTCCCCGCCAGGAGCCCACCCCCAGATTCCCACACTGCCCAGTTCCCCCCACTGCCACAACTGCACAGTGCCCCGCACAGACCCCCCACACTTCCCAGCATCCGGACACACACAGATGTCCCCAACCCCCACTGCACAGCACCCCCCCCCAGACCCACTAGAGACCTACTCTCTCATACCCTAACCCCCAACCACAATAGCCGGCCCTGATGGGAGGTGACTGTGTCTGCCAGGCTGATCCGGCAGCTCAGCCAGAGCTGGTCCTGGGGCAGGATAACTCTGGCCCCTTGGGGGTGCAATCAGCCAGGCTGGAGCAGGAGCAGAGCCTACCCGGGCCAGGCTCCCTCAGGACCCACATGCCAGGCAGGACCCAGCTGAGCCTCCCCGCCACCCCCCACCGTCCGCTGTGACTGGCTGAGACTGGCCCAGCCTCTGCACCAGTCCAGGGGGCTCTTTCCCTTGGGAGGTAGGTGGGGCCCCACAGGTCCCAGGCAGTGGAGACAGCTCAGAGCTGGAGCAGTGCTGGGGAGTGGGGCAGATCCCCGGGACATGACTCCCGAGATCCCACCCACACCCGTTGGCCGCCTTGGCCAGCAGCCCTGCCGAGCCCACATGGTGGCCCCCAGCTGCTGGGTGATGAGCCCTCTACAGCAGCAGCATAGCCAGGTTCTAACATCAGGGATTTATTGTATTATGTATAGTAAGTGTTTAATATAAAAATCAGGTAGTAGGGTTTAAATGTTATAATAAGAGATTATGCTATTACCATTATCCAGTCAACTTGCACACTACTGTTTTGAATTAGTGATAATTCAGAGAGAGAGAAAGAAAAAAGCTGAATTTAGAGAATAATTATTAATCAGATTCTTGGTTATTCACCAGCCACTTTGCTCCAGTCCATAGCACAAAGCACCATAAACCCAGTAGGATCTGGCCAAGAGAATATTCACCTCAAATTGGTATCTGCTACACTTCCCGCCGCCACTCCCAGTCACCACTATTCAGCAGGGCTGCCGGGGGGGTGGGGGAATTTGCCCCAGGCCCTGGGGGCCCCACAGGCCTCATGTATGTCGGAGGCTCCCCCCGCCTCCGTCTTCCCCCATCCCATCCCCCGGCGTCCTGGATGCGGCGCGCTGAGGGTCTGGGAGAGGGGGTAAGAAACATGGTAAGGGAGGGGCCGGGCACCTCCCCGACCCCATCCCAACCATCACCATCATCCAGCAACAGCCCATTATGTAATTGCAAATGTATACATACCATTAAAGCATGTAATGTTTTTAAATAATGTATTTAGTATTTTTTCAAATTATTACAAATTAATTTTTGAATGTATTTCACTGGTTATTTTTTACATTTCCAAATACATGTTACTGTAGTATTGCAACTTTTATTTATGGAAGGGGCCCCCTAAATTGCTTTGCCCCAAGCCTCCTGAATCCTCTGGGCGGCCCTGCTATTCAGGATATAGCTAAGTGAAAAGGTGGCATGTCTGAAGCATTTAGCAGACCATTGAAAACTAGTATAGAGTTATGTAGCTAGCCCTGAGAACATTCCTTAATTCTGATCACTAGGTCTGCAGCTAGTCAGCAGTGAGACACAGGAGACATAACTCAAACCTTAAAGCACCTTTACCCCTCTTTCCTTCACAAACTGCACTAAGCACAGTTTAGATAGGGTTACCATATTTCAGCAAGCAAAAAAGAGGACAGGAGGAGCCCCGGCCTAGCCCCGCCCCTGCCCCTCCCACTTCCCGCCCCCCCAGAACCCCCAACCCTCCCCCCGTTCCTTGTCCCCTGACTGCCCTCTCCTGGGACCCCTGCCCCTAACTGCCCCCCAGGACTCCACCCCCTATCTAAGCCTCCCTGCCTCTTGTCCCCTGACTGCCCCAACCCTTATCCACACCCCACCCCCAGACAGACCCCTGGGACTCCCACGCCCCATCCAACCACTCCCCACCCCCTGACAGCCCCCCCCAGAACTCCCAACCCATCTAAACCCCTCTGCTCCCTGTCCCCTGACTGCTCCGATCCCTCTCCCCACTCCTGCCCCCTGACAGCTCCCCCCAGAACTCCCAGCCCCCCACCCCCCACTCCTTGTCCCCTGACTGCCCCCTCCTGAGACCCCTGCTCCTAACTGCCCTCCAGAACCCCACCCCCACCTAAGACTCCCTGTTCCTTGTCCCCTAACTGCCCCTTCCTAAGACCCCCCCAACTGCCCCCCAGGACCCTACCCCTTACCTGTACCCTGACTGCCCAAAAGTTTCTCCACTCCCCCCAAAAAGCCCCCCTGAACTCCCGACCCCCCCCCCGTTTCTTGACTGCCCCCTCCAGAACCTCCCTGCCCTTTCTCCTGCCCCCTGGCCCCCTTACCCTGCTGCTCAGAACAGGGTGTTGGGCTCTGTGCAAGCCGGACACGTGGCTGCGCTCCCCAGCACAACACACAACCCGGTCCCTGGCCCTCCACAGTGCTGCCGGAGCCGGGCTGCAGGGGAGAGCTGCCGGCTCAGAATGCAGGGAGGAGCTCCTCTACAGCTGCTCTGGAGTCCAGCCCGGGACTTTCCTGCAGCCCTCCCAGCCGCTCGCTCTGCTCTGCCGGGGGAGGGGGGAAATCCCGGACATTTTGAGTTATTTACAAATTCCCCCCGGACTCTATTTTGAGCACAAAAAGGAGGACATGTCCGGGTAAATCCGGACGAATGGTAACCCTAGTTTAGATACTGTATCTCAGGGGTAGGGTAGGCAACCTATGGCACCCGTGCCGAAGGCGGCATGCAAGCTGATTTTCAGAGGCACTAACACTGCCTTGGTCCTGGCCACCGGTCTCGGGGGGACTCTGCATTTTAATTTAATTTTAAATGAAGCTTCTTAAACATTTTAAAAACCTTATTTACTTTACATACAGTAATAGTTTAGTTATATATTATAGACTTATAGAAAGAGACCTTCTAAAAATGTTAAAATATATTGCTGGCACGTGAAACCTTAAATTAGAGTGAATAAATGAAGACTCGGCACACCACTTCTGAAAGGTTGCCGGCCCCTGCTGTATCTGATCCACAGTATCTGTCACACTTCTGGGTCTCATGGAAATGAGTACACTTTGTGTATAAAAGAGTGCACTAAAGTATTTCTCTCTTAAAAAAAAAAAGTCTCTAACATTCTATCCTAAATTTTTGCACAAAACCAGTGATGTCCATGAGAGGTCTGCACATAGATCAATGCCAGTATATAATAGCCTCCAACTTTTGTACAGCTTTCCAGTGTTTTATAGTGAGACATTCCAGGGCCGCCCAGAGGATTCAGGGGGCCTGGGGCAGGCCAGGTCTGAGATGATGCACATACATTGCTTAAGCAGGTACAGTTTCAGCTGCATAGCCCTCAATTTGTGAATCCCTGAAGAGGATTTAGAAATTGAACATTTATTAAGGATCTAACCCTCCCCCAGAGAGAACAGACATCAGCTCTGCCCAATGACCAGGGGGGATGAGTCTCTCGCAGGTCAGGCAGGTTTCAAACCCTGAAGGTTTAAAGTCTGTTTGTCGTGAAGCATCTTGTCCCGCCTCTATCGGGGGGGTAGGGTGGGGGGGTTGTATTGTTTTTTGAACATCCAAATTAAAGAAATTAAAGGGATAAAGAGGGTGAAAAGAGATTTTTTTCCCCAGCAAACTAGTTGAGAATAGGCCTTTGAAGATCAGAGAAAGCAGTGTGTCAGACATTCTCCAGGTTTTGTCTCACTATCATGGTTGATAAGAGGGAACTGCAAGGGGAGAAATAAATTTCACCCCCTCTACCCGTTATGCCCTCATGCGGGAGCCTAAGGAGATATATGGTGCATGTGCACCCCCAGACAATGCTGTTCAAAAAAAACAAACCTCACTCATAAGGCACATATGCACCTACAGTGGGATTCATACAGACACATACCCGAAGAAGAAACTGAAGTTCCTTTTTAACTTTAGTCATTATACTTTTTATAGATTGTGTCAGAAATAAAGGAAGTGTCCCTCAACTACACATCAAAATATACGTGCAATATGATTTAACTGAACTATGCCTTGCCACGACCAGACATGCCAAACTCTATCACCCAGAATAGTGGCACTCAACCTTTCCAGACTACTGTATCCCTTTCAGGAGTCTGATTTGTCTTGCATACCCCCAAGTTTTACCTCACTTAAAGACTACTTGCTTACAAAATTAGACATAAAATTACAAAAATGTCACAGCACACTATTATTGAGAAATTGCTTACTTTCTCATTTTACCATATAATTCTAAAGTAAATCAATTGGAATATAAATATTGTACTTATTTTTCAGTGTATAGCATATAAATAAGTATAAGCAACTCACTATCTGTATGAAATTTTAGTTTGTACTTACTTTGCTACTGCTTTCTGTAGCCTGTTTTAGAACTAGGCAAATATCTAGATGATTTAATGTACCCCCTGGAAGACCTCTGCATACCCCCAGTGATATGTGCACTCCTGGTTGAGAGCCAGTGCCCTAACACACCACAAATATTGTATGTCTTTCTACCACTATATGAAGAGACCATGATAATATGGCAAATTTTAGCACCACCCTGTGACGAACTGGGACTGTTCTTACTGTGGTGTGTGAATGCTGACAGGGGAGTGTGACTAGGATGGTCTGCATCGGGGGATGGGAGCCGGCCCAAGGGAACATACCTGAGCTTGTAACATGAGAACCCAGGAGGGGGTTGGAGGTCAGATGACTCCGGGGCCCGGGAAACTGAACAAAGGCTGTGGGAGGGGTCGCCGAAGCCAGAGTGCTGGAAGCAGGCTGGAAGGAGGCTGGAGAGATGGCTGGGAGGCAGAGATGGCTCTGACCCCCCAAGGGGGGTGGGCTGGCATGCCCTGGGACCCCAAGCTGGACCTAACTGAGGGGGGCCCTGTTGTCTGTGCCTGCAAGACCTGTCTTGGACTGTATTCCTGTCATCCAAATAAACCTTCCGCTTTACTGGCTGGCTGAGAGTCATGGTGAATCGCAGGAAGCCGGGGGTGCAGGGCCCTGAGTCCCCCAATACTCCGTGACAACTGGTGGCAGCGGTGGGATCTACTGCACCCCGTGGACGGCGCTTCCTGCAGTAAGTGACTGGGGAGCAGTAAAACGAAGGGGGATTGACGGGGACCAGGCCTGCTGAAGAGTGGGAGAGAGACGGTTATTACCCCTGGGAGTGTGTGACCAGCGAGAAGGACTTTTGCAGTAACAGGGTCCCCCGGGGGGATCGCAGCGAGTGGTCCCAGGGGCGGAGGAGTCTGCAGCTCGACCCTGGCAGAGAGGTGGTGACCTCAAGAAGGGCTGGCACACTAGGGGTCCCCCTGGGAACTGTGGGGAGCTGTGAGCACACAGGCCGGTGAGTGGCCAGCAGGAAGATGTATGCCAAGCGGCTTAAGAGCGACCTGGTGGAGCTGTGCAAGCAGAGGCGGCTGCGCATTGGGAGGCTCACCAAAGAACAGCTCATTGCCCAGCTAGAGGCGGAAGATCGCGCGAATGAACCGATCCCTGTGTCTCAGGGAAGCAGCCTGGCAAATGCAGCGCAGGCACCAGTGTCTGTCCCAGCTGGGAGTGGTCAGCCGGCTGCTGAGGGCTTCCCGAGACCCCTCCTTCCTATGCCTAGGGGAAGGGTGGGGAGGAGCCCAGCAAATACCGAAGGCGCCGTGGCCCCCCCGGCCAGCAGGGGACCCTCCCGGCGAAGCTCGCCGGCCAGCAGAGGATCCTCCCGGCGACGTTCGGCATCCGGGGAGCGGAATTGGCTGGAATGGGAGAAAGAGCTAAAACTGAGAGAGCTGGAGGATCGTGAACAACAGAGACAGCATGAAGAGAGACAGCGTCAGCATGAACGGGAGGAGAAAGAGAGACAGAGACAGGAGAATGAGAGACAGCATCAGCGTGAACTGGAACTGGTGAGATTGAAGGGCAGTGAACCCCCGGCTGCACGGAGTATTGGGGGACCCAGGACTGCACGGAGCTTTGATAAGTGCATCATGGCCCCATACAAGGAGGGGGAGGACATGGATGACTTCCTGGAGGCCTTTGAGACGGCCTGCGAGCTGCACCGGGTTGATCCCGCGGACAGACTCCGGGTCCTTACCCCCTTACTGGACCCCAAATCCGTGGCATTGTACCGCCAACTGGGAGAGGCAGAGAAAGGGGACTACGAACTATTCAAAAAGGCCCTGCTACGTGAGTTTGGGCTGACTCCTGAGATGTACCGGGGAAGGTTCCGGAGTCAAGATAAAACCCCTGAGATCTCATATCTGCAACTAGCCGTCCGCATGGAAAGATACGCCAGCAAGTGGGCTGGTGGGGCCCAGACGAAGGAGGACCTGATTAAACTGCTGGTACTGGAGCAACTGTATGAGCGGTGCCCATCCGACCTGAGGCTGTGGTTGGTGGACAGAAAGCCAGAGAACCCGCGACACGCCGGGCAGCTGGCTGATGAGTTTGTAAAGAGCCGGTCAGGGGGTGGCAGGGAGGAGCCCCAAAGGAACAGGCCCGCTGTGATGCAGAGAGAGAGTCACCCTGGGACCTCCCAAAGAGGGAATATGGGGAATCCCCTCCCACGGGGAATGCCCAGCGTCAGGGACAACCGACCGGCTCGAGGGGACCCACAGGACATGAGCTGCTATTACTGCGGCCGAAGAGGCCACGTTCGGGCCCAGTGCCCCAAGCTCAAGGACAGACTGAGCAGACCGAACCCGCATAGGGTTAACTTGGTAGAGGCCCAGACGGACGAGGGGCAGGCTTCTCACGCAAGAGGGGCTGGCAGCTTATCAACTGCTCAAGAGAGAGAAGGGCCCCAGGCCAGCTCCTCTAGGGGGCTGGATGCCCCAGACTCAGGGTTTTTGGTTTATACGGTGGGCGCGGGGCTGTCCCTCCGGAGAGAGTACCTTGTTCCCCTGGAGGTGGATGGGAGGAAGGTCAATGGATACTGGGATACGGGCGCAGAGGTGACGCTGGCCCGGCCCGAGGTGGTGGCCCCAGATCAGGTGGTACCCAACTCCTACCTGACCCTGACGGGGGTGGGCGGAACACCAGTCAAAGTGCCCGTGGCAAGGGTACACCTGAAGTGGGGGGCCAAGGAGGGCCCCAAGGATGTGGGGGTACACCCGTATTTGCCCACTGAGGTATTAATGGGGGGGGACCTGGAGAACTGGCCAAGCAACCCCCAAAAGGCACTGATTGTGACCCGCAGTCAGAGCCGGCGAGGGGCCCTGCGCCCTGGCCTTGGGGGGGGTGCCTGGCCTGAGGCGCAGGACCCTAACCTGGTGGGGAGGGAACGCCCAGGGACGCGGCTCAGGGAGGCTGCAGCTTCGGACCCAGCGGGCGAGAAAGAGCAGGTGGCCATCCCTGTCCCAGCTGCTGAGTTCCAGGCCGAGTTACAGAGAGACCCCTCCTTGCGGAAGATAAGGGACCTGGCCGACCTCAATGCGGTACAGACCATGGAACGAGGTGGCCGGAAAAGGTTCCTGTGGGAGAAGGGGTTCCTGTACCGAGAATGGGCTCCCCCAGGGAAAATGGAGTCAGGGGGGATCAGGAGGCAGCTGGTGGTACCCCAGAAGTATCGCCGCCAGCTGCTGTGCCGGGCCCATGACATTCCCCTCTCAGGGCACCAGGGAACCTGGCGTACCCAGCAGAGGCTGCTACGGAGCTTTTACTGGCCTGGGGTCTTTGTTACTGTCCGACAGTACTGCCGATCCTGTGACCCCTGTCAGAGGGGGAGGAAGGCCTGGGACAAGGGGAAAACAGCTTTAGGACCCTTGCCCAGCATAGAGGATCCTTTCCAGAGGGTGGCCAAGGTTAAAAGGGCGGCTCTAAACCAAGAGAGCCCAAAGCACAGACCTCCAGACTGGAGCGCTGGGAGAAGACCACAGCCCAGTTGGAACCCCAGAGGTATGGAGGTGGGAAAAGGGCACAGGCCGCATAAACCTTCCCACCTGCGAACTGCGAGTGCCATCAAGCACCCCCGACCTAAGGGGGCGCGTGGAACGGAAGGGGCCTGGTGTAACTCCCACCAAGGAACTGGAGGGATGCGGGGGCATCCATGGGAACGGGGGTAGGTTCGAACTTCCCCAGGTCACTGGCTAAAGTGACCCCGCTCAGTTCGGTCTCGAAGGGGGGAGAGATGTGACGAACTGGGACTGTTCTTACTGTGGTGTGTGAATGCTGACAGGGGAGTGTGACTAGGATGGTCTGCATCGGGGGATGGGAGCCGGCCCAAGGGAACATACCTGAGCTTGTAACATGAGAACCCAGGAGGGGGTTGGAGGTCAGATGACTCCGGGGCCCGGGAAACTGAACAAAGGCTGTGGGAGGGGTCGCCGAAGCCAGAGTGCTGGAAGCAGGCTGGAAGGAGGCTGGAGAGATGGCTGGGAGGCAGAGATGGCTCTGACCCCCCAAGGGGGGTGGGCTGGCATGCCCTGGGACCCCAAGCTGGACCTAACTGAGGGGGGCCCTGTTGTCTGTGCCTGCAAGACCTGTCTTGGACTGTATTCCTGTCATCCAAATAAACCTTCCGCTTTACTGGCTGGCTGAGAGTCATGGTGAATCGCAGGAAGCCGGGGGTGCAGGGCCCTGAGTCCCCCAATACTCCGTGACACACCCAAAGTTGAAAGCTCGCAGAAGAATAAACTTTCCTGCCAAAAGAATCAAGTCTCTTGGTGTCTTTGTCCTTGGGGGTGGGTGCAGGCTGGCCATGCCATTCCCGATGGTTAACTGACTCCACCACCAGGGAGTTAGGTGCCGGGTTGGAGTACAGGTAGTCATGTCCCTTAGCCGGAACAAAGTACTTTTTTTCTGCTTTCTTGGAGATGGGCACCAAGGAAGCTGGGGTCTGCCACAGGGCAGTCGATATGTTGGCCACACCCTGGTGAAGGGGTAAGGCCACACGGCCTGGTGTCAAGGAGGACAGAACATTGAAAAGGGTGTCCAATGGCTCCTCCATCTCCTCAGCCTGGAGTTGGAGATTCGAGGCTACCCTTTTGAGGAGCTCCTGGTGAACTTTAAAGACCTCTTGTACAATGGACGGAGGTGCTGCTATGGTCTCCTCCGGTGCCGGCGAGGGGGCTGTCCGGCTACCAGGGCGTCAGGAGGTGCCGCTGGTTTGACTCCCAAGACCGAGTCTGGGCCCGGTGCTGCCGGTTCAGTGCCTGTCGACTTCTGACTCTGTCGGGGGGGGACACCGAATGGGTCTGGGACGCCCCGGTTACCGAGCGGGGTCTCGCCTGGGCAGGCAATTGCGGCCACGGTGCTCATTGACACCATTAGCCCTGCCACGGTGCCCCTTGCCACTGACTGGCTTGTGTGCCGAGCGGTGCAGGCTGCTCTTGGGGCCTGGAGCTGCTCGGGGACGGGTGGCTGGGTGCCATGCGAGGTCGCCGTTGACCGCACGGTGTCATAGGAGCGACAGGAGCATCTACGGTCGTGCTGGTGCCGACCTCGAGATCTGGACCTCGATGACGATGGGGAGCGGTACTCGACCGAAGTGCTGCTCTCATAGTCGTCCCAACGATCGTAGCTTCGACGCTTCGGTGCCGGTAACGTCCGAGGAGAGCTCCATCTATGGTGTCTAGCGGAGCGGGCACTCGAGCCCGAGCGTCCATAATGATAGCATTAGAATCTACTCCTGTAGCTCCTATCCAAAGAGGAGCATCGACGCCGCTTGTCTCGGTGCCTGTGCTCCCGATGGGGAGTGGAGAACCTTCGAGGCTCCCGCGCAGGTGAATCAGCCAGTCTGATCGGAGTGGAGGACTGATGCGAGCTATATGAGGACCTCGGCGAACAGGGCGCACAGTCCTTGGAGTGCGGGCTGTCTCTTGCTGGGGAGGGCTGGTGTGCTCTCAATGGCCACTTCCCTCAGGTCCGGGGGCCCATCTCGGGTGGCGCATCCGGTACCGGGAGGGAAAGGATGTCATGTGCGGCCTGTGGAGCCTCCGGCATCGACGGCATTCTCACCGTGGGAGAGGCATGCGTGGACGTGACCAGACTACTCCACTCGGTGGGATCAGATGTCTGGGTCCCGGGGGGGATCATGGGCTGCCCAACTCAAGTCCGGCCTCAACCCTGTCCTTTTGTCGGCGCTGCTGAGTCTTCCCTTGCTTCGTAGCAGGTGAGCGGTGCCCACTGGAACAAGGCGCCTCGCTCCGCACCGAGGATGAGGCACCTGGTGCTGAGTCCGATCGGCATGCCAGTGCCGGGGCCAACACAGATTCCATCAGCAGGGCCCGGAACCGGATATCTCTCTCAGATTTCGTTTGAGGCTTGAACGACCGACAGATCTTAGAGAGATTGGTTACGTGAGTCTCGCCCAAGCAGCGAAGACACTGAGTGTGCGGGTCGCTTCTTGGCATAGAACTGCGACAGGAGTCACACGACTTGAAGCCTGGGGCATGGGGTATGCCTCGCACCAGGCAACAAACTAAAGAAGTTATCCAATTAAAGGGAAGCTGAGTACTGGAAGGGCTACAGCCAGGCTGGAGCACAAAGTTCCGACTACCTTCACTGGTGGCAAGAAGGAACTGAGGGTGGGGGAAGTGCGCAGCTCCCCTTATAGTGTGCTATAGAGGCGCCACTCCAGGGGTCACAGCGGTGCTCCCCCACTACGGGTACTGCTAAGGTGTAAGCAGAGTCAGGATGAGCTCTACCCTGACATCTGGTGGTGAATTATGGCAAGTGTGGAAAAGAACTTCAGGGGCTGATCTTGTTTGCATAGGCACACCCACTTGCCTGGCATGAAACAACAGCAGCTCAAAGTGGTTACTTTGGCTGGTGTGGGATCCCCAGTTTTCTCTGTTATTGGGGCAGGAAGAATAAAGTTTTGTTACCCTGATTCTGTGAATCAAGGCCAGTGGAACTGTTGTATGACAGAGGGACTGAGTGAGTCCTTCACCATTACCTAAGTAGCACTTGCTTGACAAGGGGCATGGGTTACAACCCCCCCCCCCCCCCAGTGAATGGAGAGAGGATGGGGATAGGCATTTGTACCTGGTGGTATGGGTGCCCTCTGAGGGCTTGACACACCAATTGCACTTCCTCCTCTCTCCACTGTTGAATGTCAGAGCTAACTTTGATTCCATTAGGAGTCTAGTTACAGACTGCTGAGCTGAATTCACTTTGGGTCAATGGTGCACTAGCACTGGGGCTCCCCAATTTATTAAGAACTGAGATGACTGAGTGCTGTGTTAACTAGTTGGGGAGCCTGAAGCTATATTGCTGAGCAGTTTGTGGGGATGACTGGAGGAGCAGTGGGCGGCGCAGGGCTGGTTGGAGCGGCCCAAGGAACGGCGAGTGGAGCTGTTTGCAGGGACGGCAAGAGTGGCTCACAGGTCGGTGAGCGGAGCAGCTTCTAGAGCGGAGCAGTTTGTGGGACGGCAGGAAGTGGACTGGCTCGTGGTGAAGGCTGTGGTGGAACCCCACGGACAGACAGACGGCCGGCCTCGGATCACGTAAGGTGCCCCTTAACACCCTGCATGCCCCCCCCTTTTGCTCTGGGGCTACACTGACCAGGAGGTGGTTGCTGGACCCAAGCGACTTTGGGGGTATTGGACTTTGGGGACTCTGGGTGATTTTTGGGTTGCTGGATTCAAGAACCCAAAGGGAAAGGACACAGCCCAATTTGCTGGGGTGGGTTTTTTGCTCATGGTTTGTGTTATGAATCCTGTTTGTGGTGTTTTTCCAATTTAATGCTGATGTCGTTTACCTCATGTTATTAAACATTTTCTGTCACACTCAGACTCCGTGCTTGCGAGAGGGGAAGTATTGCCTCTTAGAGGCACCCAGGGGGTGGTATGTAATTGTCCCAGGTCACTGGGTGGGGGCTCAAGCCGGTTTTGCATTGTGTTATTGAAACGGAACCCCTAGATACAGAACCCGGCCCTTGTTGCTGCCAACTTAGATGGGCAGAAGGGTACACGGAGTTGCATGCGATGCTAGGGGGTGCAGCCACCACTACCCCAACCGTGTGCTTTGACTCCGTCAATGGAGAAACAAGCAACAGGGAAGCGGGTTCGAGGTACGAGGAAAATGATGATGAAGGCAATGAAGAGAGCTCACAGCAAGTAAGCAGAGAAACCGGTTTCCCCAACAGCCAGGATATGTTTATCATCCTGGACCTGGAACCAGTAACCCCCGAACTCACCCAGACTCTGAGGGCACACAAGGGACCTCTGGTGAGTGTACCTTTGTAAATATTACACAGGGTTTAAAAGCAAGCGTGTTTAATGATTAATGATTAATTTGCCCTGGCAATCACGGCCAGTACAGCTACTGGAAAAGTCTGTTAACGTGTATGGGGATGGAGTGGAAATCCTCCAGGGACATCTCCAGAAAGCTCTCCTTCATGTACTCCCAAAGCCTTTGCAAAAGGTTTCTGGGGAGGGTTGCCTTATGCCGTCCGCCATGGTAGGACACTTTACCACGCCAGGCCAGTAGCACGTAGTCTGGAATCATTGCATAACAAAGCATGGCAGCGTATGGTCCCGGTGTTTGCTAGCATGCAGACAACATCCATTCCTTATTTCACTTTGTTATCCTCAGGAGAGTGATGTCATTCACGGTCACCTGTTTGAAATGGGGTGATTTTATTAAGGGACATTCAGAGGTGCCCATTCCTGCTCGGCTGAATAGAAATGTTCCCCCCTGTTAGCCACACGGTTTGGGGAAGGGGTGAAGTGATCAGCCCAGAGAATTGGGTGTGTGTGTGTGGGGGGGGGGAGTTGGGTTTGTGCTGCATGTTAACCCGGAAACCCCAGCCCCTCCTTTTACACTGCAAACTCATTTTAAATGGACAACCCGATGGGTCCTTGGTATGGGAAATGAGGGCGCTGCTGTTTGAAACCATTCCCACATGTTAAGAAGGTTAAAAAAGCCAAAAGACTGTGGCTTACCATGGCTGCCTGCAAGCCGAATTCTGTTGCCTGGCACTGCGTGAGTGATCTCTCACATGAAACCGGCAGGCCCTCAATATAAGAGGAAAAATGCAACCTTGTAACGAAAGCACATGTGCTCTGTAATGTGAACAGCAAAATTTAACGTGAAAGAGTGTACCCATTGTTCTCTAAAATGTCTTTTTTAACCTCTCTTCTCCTCCACCAGCTGCAAATGTTTCTCCTTCACAGAGGCTAGTGAAGATTAGAAGGAGAAAACAGCGGACTCAGGATGATATGTTCACGGAGCTCCAGATGTCCTCCCACGCTGAAAGAGCACAGCAGAATGCGTGGAGGCAGTCAATGTCAGAGTGCAAAAAAGCACAGTATGAACGAGAGGAGAGGTGGCGGGCTGAATTGTGGGCTGAACAGAGTAAGTGGTGGGCTGAAGATGATAGGTGGTGTCAGCTTGCAGACAGAAGGCAAGAGTCAATGCTCCGGCTGCTGGAGCATCAAACTGATATGCTCCAGCGTATGGTTGAGCTGCTGGAAAGGTAGCAGGAGCAGAGACCTGCTACAGCCCCTCTGTAACCAACAGCCCTCCTCCCCAAGTCCCATTGCCTCCTCACCCAGACGCCCAAGAACACGGTGGGGAGGCCTTCGGCCACCCAGTCACTCCACCCCAGATGATTTCCCGAGCATCAGAAGGCTGGCCTTCAATAAGTGTTAAAGTTTTAAAGTTTGAACTGCAGTGTGTCCTTTTCCTTCCCTCCTCCCCCACCCATCCCGGGCTACCTTGGCAATTATCCCCTAGTTGTGTGAGGAATTAATAAAGAATGCACGAATGAGAAGTAACAATGACTTTATTGCCTCTGCAAGCGGTGCTTGAAGGGGTGAGGGGAGGGTGGGGTGGTTGGTTTACAGGAAGTAGAGTGAACCAGGGGCGGGGCGGAGGGTTCATCAAGGAGAAACAAACAGAAGTTTCACACCGTAGCCTGGCCAGTCACAAAAATGGTTTTCAAAGCTTCCTGATGCGCACCGCACCCTGCTGTACTCTTCTAACCGCCCTGGTGTCTGGCTGCGTGTAATCAGCGGCCAGGCGATTTGCCTCAACCACCCATCCTGCCAAATGTCTCCCCCTTACTCTCACAGATATTTTGGAGTGCACAGCAAGCGGCAATAACAATGGGGATATTGGTTTTGCTGTGGTCTATCTGAGTCAGTAAGCTGCACCAGCGTGCTTTTAAACGTCCAAATGCACATTCCACCACCATTCGGCACTTGCTCAGCCTATAGTTGGACAGGTCCTGACTACTGTCCAGGCTGCCGGTGAACGGCTTCATGAGCCATGGCATTAAGGGTTAGGCTGGGTCCCCAAGGATAACGATAGGCATTTCAACATCCCCAATGGTTATTTTCTGGTCCGGGAAGAAAGTCCCTTCCTCCAGCTTTCGAAACAGACCAGAGTGCCTGAAGATGCGAGCATCATGTACCTTTCCCGGCCATCCCACATTGATGTTGGTGAAACATCTCTTGTGATTCACCAGGGCTTGCAGCAGCATTGAAAAATACCCCTTGCGGTTTATGTACTCGGTGGCTTGGTGCTCCAGTGACAAGATAGGGATATGGGTTCCGTCTATCGCCCCACCACAGTTTGGGAATCCCATTGCAGCAAAGCCATCTGCTATGACCTGCATGTTTCCCAAAGTCATTACCCTTGATATCACCAGGTCTTTCATTGCCCTGGCAACTTGGATCACAGCAGCCCCCACAATAGATTTGCCCACTCCAAATTGATTCCCGACTGACCGGTAGCTGTCTGGCATTGCAAGCTTCCACAGGGCTATCGCCACTTACTTCTCAACTGTGAGGGCTGCTCTCATCCTGGTGTTCTGGTGCTTCAGGGCAGGGGAAAGCAAGTCACAAAGTTCCATGAAAGTGCCCTTACGCATGCGAAAGTTTCGCAGCCACTGGGAATTGTCCCACACATGCAACACGATGCGGTCCCACCAGTCTGTGCTTGTTTCCTGGGCCCAGAATCGGCGTTCCACACCATGAACCTGCCCCAGTAACACCATATTTGCACATTGCTATGGCCCGTACTTTGTGAGAGGTCTAAGTCCATGTCAATTTCCTCATCACTCTCGTTGCCGCGCTGCAATCGCCTCCTCGGCTGTTCCTGGTTTTGCTTTGGCATGTCCTGGCTCTGCATATACTCCAGGACAATGCGCGTGGTGTTCATAGTGCTCATAACTGCCGCGGTGATCTGAGCGGGCTCCATGATCCCAGTGCTATGGCGTCTGGTCTGAAAAAAAGCATTAAACTGATGGAGGGAGGGAGGGGCGAGTGACGACATGGCATACAGGTACAGGGAATTAAAATCAACAAAGGTGGCTGTGCATCAAGGAGAAACACAAACAACTGTCACACAGAATGCCCCCCCCCCAAAGATTGAACTCAAAACCCTGGGTTTAGCAGGCTGTTGATTTCACGGAGGGAGGGAGAAGCAAATGAATACAGAACAAATCTGGTCCATCTATTTTTTACATCTTAAGCTGGCAGCAGACAGTGCAGCATGACTGATAGCCATCGGAATCTTCTGGGTGCTTGGCAGAAAATGATGTACTATGACTGCTAGCTATCATCGTCAAGAATCAGATGCCCAGAGTGGAAAGTTTGGTGCAGTATTTCTTAGAGGAATCTGCTGAAGAACTTTCCCAAGTGCCTCTGATTGAACTCACTGAGGAGTACGACGATGACGGATACCAATCGTAATACACCATCCACTGCCAAAAGGCAATTAGCTGCTGCGTAGCAATGCAGCCCCACGTCTGCCAGCCCCACGTCAGCCAGCACCCAGATCGCTGATGATGGCTATCAGTCATACTGCATCGTCTGCTACCAAAAGTTAGCTGCTGCTGTGTAGCAAGGCAGTACAACGTCTGCTGGCACCCAGAGGACATATGGTGACGGTAAGCTGAGCGGGTTCCATGCTTGGCATGGTATGTCGTCTGCACAGGTAACCCAGGTAAAAAGGCGCAAATCGATTGTCTGCCGTTGCTCTGATGGCAGGGGAGGTGCCTAACGACATGTACCCAGAACCCCCCGCGGCACTGTTTTTTACATCATCAGGCATTGGGATCTCAACCCAGAATTCCAATGGGCGGCGGAGGCTGCGGGAACTGTGGGATAGCTACCCACAGTGCAATGCTCCGGAAGTCGACGCTAGCCTTGGTACTGTGGATGCGGTCCGCCGACTTAATGCACTTAGAGCATTTTATGTGGGGACACACACAATCAACTGTATAAAACCGATATCTATAAAACCGGCTTCTATAAATTCAACCTAATTTCGTAGTGTAGACATATTCTCAGTCATTGTCTTACACAAATTACTAAGATCCATTGTACTTTTAATTATAATTTTGATTGTTCAGCCGCAGTCACCACCCAATCAGCATCTTCACTGACATGAGCTGTAAATATCTAAGGGACACAGCCCTGAGCACCTGTCCATTTGCCTTTCTCACCACAGCTGGATTTCCATTTCTGGTCCCAGGTGTCTGCTCCCCCAGACTCTCCCAGGCCCCCTGTATTTGTCACTAGATCTCCTCCTGCAGCCAGACTGGACAAGTCACCTGAGAGCCTTGGAGACCGGAGATCTCTGGTTAGCCCATCCCCTGTATAGCGCAGGAGCCCCAGCGCCAGTTCCCCTCACACCCGCTGCCATCTGCAGAGAGCCAGGAATCCCGGAGAGCTGGGGAAACTGTGCAGGGAAACAGAAGCAGTAGCCACCAAGCTAAGAACAGGTGTTACAGCTGCTCACTTGGCCAGCACTGAACCAGGGACCCCTAGAGCTCTCTGTTTATCCCACACCCTGTGCAGTGCAGGACCCCTAGTGAGAGATCACACAGGCTGCCCTTGGCCGTTGGGTCCCAGACGTCACCGGGTGGGGAGGAGCTTGGTCTCCGTACACCACTGAGTCTCTGGTCTCTGCTGGGACTGACAAAAAGGGAGAAAATGGGTGCATGCCTTGCTGGGTGTGGTTGTGTTACAGGATTACTTGCCCCACTAAGGCCCAGGCTGAGATCCCAGCACATTCCACAAGCCCCTGAGCTGCCATCAGATGGACTTTCAGCCTCTGTCCATGTGGTGGAGGGGTAGGAATTGGGTTATTGCCCTGGGGGAGATTTACCTGCCCACAGACAATTTTAACAGTTCTAAAGCTTTAACTTTTTGAATCTCAGTGTCCAGTGTCATGAATTAGTTATTGTCTGACCAAATTATTTGTCTGATCCCCCCCTAATTTCCCACAGCTGTGAACATTTAAATTGGTAACAATTGGAATGAAATGCTGAAACCCAGATTGTTGTGCAACTGTGAAAGTTTAAATCAATAAATATAAAAATTGCTTAAAATAAACATTATCTGTCAAAATTATATAGTATAAAAAAACAGAATTCCACCAAGTCTGACTATCTCTCCTTAGGCTACATCTTCACTACGGGGGGGGGGTCGATTTAAGATTTAAGATACGCAAATTCAGCTACGTGAATAGCGTAGCTGAATTCGACGTATCGCAGCCGACTTACCCCGCTGTAGGGACGGCAGCAAAATCGACCTCTGCGGCTTCCTGTCGACGGCGCTTACTCTCACCTCCGCTGGTAGAGTAAGAGCGTCGATTTGGGGATCGATTGTCGCGTCCCAATCGATCCCCGAGAAGTTGATTTCTACCCGCCGATTCAGGCGGGTAGTGTAGACCCAGCCTTAGACACACAGACCCTGCTCCTGCAGGCTCATCCTCACAGGGGGATGTGACATCCATTTGAAACCCCAGTGACCCTCCCCACCAGCACAGGGGCTGATTGCAGGGCCAGAGCCCTAGAGGTACATTTTTCACCAAAACCTCCAGGGCTGTAATGTTACAGGTGGGGCCCTTCCAACTGAACAAACAGCCTGAGTCAGTTCCAGGAAGGGAAACACCCCCTTGCTGCTGCAGGCGGGGCATAGTGTGAAGTCAGGAAATTGAAACTTACACTGCCCAGAGGGAGCCATGGCTGCAGAGAACCCCATGGAAAGTCTTCAGGAGGAAGCGACATGTCCAGTCTGTCTGGAGTATTTCACAGAACCTGTCATTCTGGAGTGCGGGCACAATTTCTGCCAAGCCTGCATCAGCCAGTGCTGGGAGGGATCCGATACAGCCGCTTCCTGCCCTCAGTGCAGAGAAACTGTGCAACAGAGAAACCTCAGGCCCAACAGGCAGCTGGCAAACATGGTAGAAATCGCCAAGCGGCTGAGTTTACAGGCAGCAAAGGGAACAGGAGGGGACGGGGTGTGTGGGGAACACCAGGAGGATCTGAAACTGTTCTGTGAAGAGGATCAAACCCCCATCTGTGTGATCTGCAGAGAGTCCCGGGCTCACCGCGCTCACACTGTGATTCCCATACAGGAAGCCGCCCAGGAGTACAAGGTACCGATTTTCTGTCCAATCTAATGGGTAATAACTTTCTATTTGAATTACAGGTTAATGGCATCACAAGTTTCCTGAGATAGATGTAACTGTGTCATTCAGCTGTGTGTATCCTTCATTGCATGAAAGATGCTGCACAAATTAATGATATTCCAGCCTGGCAAGAAAGGCAACAGAAAGATTTAAAAATTGTCTGATGTGGGAAAGTTTTCTCTGAGCAGCAGAATCCTCTTCAAACCCAACTCCCACCAGTGAAATAAGGGAACTGTCTGCAGACCGGAAGTTATTAAATGACCAGTGAGGTTTGATTCACAAGAGCTGCAGGCCAGTCTATGTGAGAGTGCTGCCTTCAGACTGGAGAAGGGGGCGTTACAAGCTGTGGCTATTATTATTGATTGTATCACAGTGTTTATTATGGTTATTGGCATCCCAGCAGCCCCTACAGACCCCAGATGAGATCTGACCTCGATTGCAGAGGGCCCTGCACAAAACCCAGTGAGGGACAATCCCTACCCTGAGCCATTTACAGTCTAACTCAGGGGTAGGCAAACTATGGCCTGCGGGCCACAACTGGCCCACGGGACCATCCTGCCCGGCCCCTGAGCTCCTAGCTGGGGAGGCTAGCCCCCTCCCCCCTCCCATGTTGTCCCACCCCAGTCTAACTGGACAAGAGAGACAAAAGGTGGGAGGGAAAACTGAGGCACAAAGAGAGGAAGTGACTTGTCCAAGATCACTCAGTAGGTCAGTGTCAGAGCTGGGTATAAACCTCCATTTTTCCAAGGCCAAGTCCAGTGCCCCAACCACTAGACTACACTGTCCTCCTCAGCAGCACTGAGCAGTGATGAAGTGCGCCAGGAGGAGGAAAAGACTTCTTGATAAAAGCCCCAGGCTCAGCAGGGAGACGAGGTTTCCCACTGGGATTCTGAACTCCTGTGTTGCTCCATGAAGGGTTAAAATCAGCTGCTGCCGGCCTGCACTAGAGGAGATCACTGGGCTAAACGCTGTGTGGACCCCAAGCACCTAGAGGCCACACACAAAAGGGCTCCAGACAGCTCAGGTCCATGCCAAGTACCACTGGGATTAGACTGGATTGTAGCAAAACTAGCCACAGGCAGGAGCTGACCGGTGCCAGCCTGACCTGTTCTAGTGTGTACGTGGGCAAGGAGCAGCCAAAGTGGTTCTATTAGTCCCACCACGCAGCCTTTTGAACTCTTCCAGAATCCACTGCTTCTGGGATCTTTACCAAGGAATGGGACAGTGGGGATCTACCCAGAGCGCCTTGTCACTGAAAGGGTTTAGGGCAGCACTGGGGCAAACCCCAACAGTTCCTTATACAAATCTGCCTAATTAGGGGGGCCACTGAGGCATCCCCAGAATATAGGACATCCCAAGCCTGCCTGCATGGGCCCTCCCGCACCTGAATCGGTCAGCCTGCATGGGCCCCCACCACCTTTGTCAGCGTGCCCCCACCTGCATCATTCTGCATGGAAGTGCCACACCCCTGCCCCCACCCTCACTGGTGTCCTCCTGCATCCTCGGTCTCCTCTTCCCTCTTTTTCACTGGACAAAGCCTCATCCAGTTCTGAGTCCCTACCGGACAGGGATAGTGCTCCACAAAACTGGGACTGTGCAGCTTCAAACCAGATGAATGGCCTCCGGACGTCTCATGGGGTTTGCCCTGGTGCTTAAACCAGCTCCGCCCAACCAGTGCAGTCCCCAGGGCTTCAGGGCTGAAATCCCGGCTCCTGTTGAAACCCTGGTGGCTTCTGAGATTTGTATCACTTTGTTCATTAAACCTCAAAAACAGATTTATTGATTCACCCCCATGTGACTCCAATGTCCTGTTATGCGCTATACCACTAATCAATTCACAAATACCGATAAAGCTTTGTTATGATTGAGATCTCTGTCTAATTACTAAAAAGACTGAATCTGAATTGGTAACGAGTCTGATGAATATGACACACTCCCAGTCTGCATTGATAAGGTTTAATCTCCTTGGTGGCCCTGATGTCACAAAGCGATTAGGACCAACAGTCATCTTGGATGAAGAAACAAAAAGCTCCACACCCCTCACAACCATTCAAATTAAAGTTCCCAAATAATTTGTTTCTTCAGGAAAAAATCCAGACCCAATTGAAGAGTCTGAGGGATGAGAGAGAAAAGCTGCTGGGATTGAAAGTGACGGAAGAGGGGAAAAGCCAGGAGTATCTGGTAGGTGCCTGTTGTTATGAACCAGCAGAGACTGGCAATGGGAGGTCTGTTCGGAGGCAGACTCCAGTGTGGCCTTCGTGAATGTGGACTTGTGTGTGTTTCTCCATGATCATGGATTGCTGGGTCCCCGTGAAGTACTGTCCACTGTGTCTGGTCATTTTGTGCATTAACATGTTTGTTTCTTTTTTCTCCCCTGGTGTCTCTGTCAGTGTAGTGCTGAGTCCTGCCTCTTGCTGCTCTGGGTCTGAATTTACGGAGATCATAAATAACAGAATATGCTAACATGACAGTCATGGAAACCTCCCTTTCAGAGATATATGGGCTGAAGGGGAAGCTGTGAGAAAATCCTCTCCCCAGGGTAAAGTCAAATGTCAGAAATCAGGATTTTCAATGAAGTTCTCCCTCCTGCACACTCAGCTCTCCATGAAAGGACCCCGGGCTCCATCCATGTCCCTGACCAGCCCTTTTCCTATTTTCATACAGAAACAAACACAAACCGAGAGGCAGAAAATCGTGTCTGAATTTCGGAAACTGCGGCAGTTCCTGGTGGAACAAGAGCGACTCCTGCTGGCCCAGCTGGAGAAGCTGGACGAGGAGATTGTGAGGATCCAGAATGAAAATGTCAGTAAACTCTCCGAGCAGATTTCCCGTCTCAGTGAGCTGATCAGTGAGATGGAGGGGAAGTGTCAGAAGCCAGCGAGTGAATTCATGCAGGTGAGACAGGAAAAAAGAGAGGCACCAACTCCATGGGTGCTTAAGGGCTAGAGCACCCATGGAAAAAAATTAGTGGGTGCTTAGCACCCATCGGCAGCCAGCTCCCCCCACTGCCCCCAGCACCTCCTGCCCGCTGATCAACTCCTCCCCCTCCCTCCCAGCGCTTTCCACCTCCCTCTATCAGCTGTTCCACAGTGTGCAGAAGGCACTGGGAGGGAGAGGGAGGAGCGGGGATGGGGTGCGCACAAGGGAGGTGTCAGAAAGAGGCTGGGTAGGGGGGGAGGGGGGGCATGAAGAGGGAGGGCGGGGGTGGGGCATTGGGGAAGGGGTGGAGTGGGGGCAGGGTTTGGGGTTGAGCACCTCCAGGGACAATTAGAAGCCAGTGCCTGTGGTTAGAAACATCCCAGATCCCCACACAGGGAAGAGAGGGTTCCTCAGTCATAAGCACTGGGGCCAGCAGTCAGCGATCTCAGTGTAACTCGGCGTGTGCATTGCTGACATGTGAATGATTATTGTTCTTTGGAGAGTCACAAACACAGAGATATTAGAGATGGAAAAGCCACATTAGCTCAGGGAATCCATGGCCCTGGGGCAGGGGCAGGGCCTCTTTTCCCCATATTTGAAAAATCCCTTCCCTGGGATCCCCTGTGTGCATCAAATGGAACTGAGATTCTTTCCTCTCTCTCTCTCTCTCTCCCTCTCCCTCCCCTCTAGGATGTCAGAAGCACCTTGAGCAGGTACATGGCTCTCTCTCACTCCCCCTCACACTTCACAATACTGGGAAAGAGCTTGATGGTGATGTTAGCACTGCATCTCCCCAGGGCTCTACAGTAGAATGTGTGGGGAATATTACATGTTGGATACGAATCTCTCTGATCAACTTCATCCTGAGTTTCTCAACCTTGCACAGAAGACTCTGGAATTATCCATTCAGTGGGAACGACTGACCTAAAGTATTTCCTAGAGATGTCACCTCCCTGGGGGACTGGCTGCCTCAGGATAGTGGAGATGGAATATGGGCCTGTCACTGCTGGGGCCCTGGTTACCATTCAGCCCAGGGCAGCAGTGGTCAAGAGTCTTTCCCACCTGAGGACTGTTTGGAAACCTGTGTGGAATGAACTGGGGAGTGGGGAGTTGTTGCCTCAGTCTAGTTCAGGGGTCTCAAACACGCGGCCCGGGGGTTCTTTCATGTGGCCCGCCAAGCTCCCACACCCGCCCCCCCTTCCCCTCTGCCTACCCCGTGGCGCTGCGAGCCCTGCGGCGCCACAAGCCCCGCACCACTCTCTGAAGCAGCTGGAACTATGTCCCTGCAGCCCCGGGCAGGGGGTGGAGGCTGGGGAGTAGAGGGCTCCATGCTCTCGCTTCCAGGCACTGCCCCCCGCAGCTCCCATTGGCCGGGAACGGGGAACTGCGGCCAATGGGAGCTTTGGGGAAGGTACCTGGAGGAGCAAGAGCAGCACATGGCGCCGTTCCCCCATCCCTCCCGGGACTCCGGCTGCTTCCTGGAGCGGAGTGGAACAGAGTGGAGCGGGTCCAGGGCAGGCAGGCAGGGAGCCTTCCCTGGCCACGGTACGCGGTGCTGCCACCCCGCAGCCACTCTAGTAAAGTGGTTCTGGGCCGGAGCCCACACCTCGCACCCCAACCCCCTGTAAGGAACCCCCTGCCACATCCCACATCCTCCCACACCCCAACTCCCTGCCCTGAGCCCCTGCCGTACCCTGCACACTTCCTGCACCTCAACTCCCTGCCCTGAGCCCCCATCACAGCCTGCACTCCTCCTGCACCCCAACCCCCTGTCCGGAGCCCCCTGCCACATCCCAAACCCTCCTGCACCTCAACTCCCTGCCCTGAGCCCCCATGACACCCCACACCCGTCCTGCACCCCCTCAGGGCAGGGAGGGAGCAAAGTTGGGGTGAGGACTTCAGGGAAGGGGTTGGAATGGGGGCAGGGAAGGGGCAGAAGAGGCGGGGCAGGGAAGGGGCCTCATGGAAGGGGTGGCAAGGGGGCAGGGACAGGGACAGCAAGGGGTGGGTGTCAGTGATGCTGCCCTCGGGCCAATGCACTAGTCCTCATGCGGCCCTTGTGGTCATTTGAGTTTGAGACCCCTGGTCTAGTTCCTAGGGGACTGATTTCTACAGCTGGGAGAAGCAGAGGAATTCTAACTCCAGTCCCATTAAAGCAGCGACGCCCTAGCAACCAGTTATAATGAGTCACACAAAGAAATGTAATCACGTGAAATTGTTTCTCTCTAGGTGTGAAAAGGGGAAGTTCCAGCAGCCAGAGGAGATTTCTCCTGAACTGGAAAAGCAAGTCAGTGGTTTCTCCTGGAAAATGATTGCGCTATTGGAGACTCTGAGGAAGTTCAAAGGTACCTTGGAGGGATCTGGGAGGGGAAACTGGGATCAGTATCTAACTGTGGGTAGAGAATGGCGCTGGTGTATTGGTTCATAATTAGATTATGCTGCTATTTAATTGTTGGATGAGAATGCCACACACTTAGGGTTCAAGACACTCAGACTGATTAATTCAACCCCTTATTTATTCCAAAAGCATGCCTTGCCATTACAATTACTGTTAAAGTAAGAAATGACAGACATACTGAAATAAATACTGCCCACTTACCTTCTCCTGGGGCATAGGCAGGTCATGACGCATTCCTCCTATTATGCTCCGACTACCCCTTACAATGTCTGACATATTATACACATCCAGATTATATATTTATTAGTTCTTTTCCAATCACCTTTGTGTGTTATTCATTGTAAGTATCTTCTAACTGGCAGGACTTTTGCTGTCCAAGCTATTTTCAAGTTATTCTCGTTTCTGATTCGTTCATTACCAGTCATTACACACTGATGTTCATGGGTCACTTTGACCCTTTTCTCCACATGGGATTTTTTGGACTTTGCTAACTGCTCCTGGGCAGTACATTTTGCGTGTCTGCTGTCTTTAAGCACATTGAGGTCAAAACATCTCTTTGTCCTACATAGCAACTTATGAACACATCACTTAATAACACGGTCACTAAAGGCAACATTTCCCTTATGTCAAATACGATGATTTCTGAAAATCTTATTTCATTGCATAAAAGAAAAGGTTCTACCAATCCCAAATGATCGGACACATTACCTCCCAGGTTAACAAATGTTTCAGATCTTACCCAAATATATGCTACAGCCATTTCTTATTAACTAAACTAAACTTTATTAAAAAACAAAAGAGAGAGAGTATGGGTTAAAAGATCAATATACATACAGACATGAGTTTGATTAATTGAGGTCCAGATTCATAGCAGAGATGGTGAGCTTTCTAGTTGTAAAGAGTTCTTTCAGAAATAGTTCATAGTCCACTGTCCAATATCACCTTCAGGGCGTACCAGCATAACTGCGACCTCAGTCTTGACACTCAAACTTCCCCTGATGAAGCCTAAGCAGCTCTGAGATGACAGAATCAGGACCCAAGGATCTTTTATACAATTTCATGCCATTTGACAAGTTGGGAGTTCAAAAGGACATTGGTTCCATTGCTGGGAGATGCCTGAATGAGAGCGGAAAGAGATTTCAGACCTTTTTACATTAAATACCTGAATGTGTCTGTCTGTTTCTGTGTCATGATGAAAACACAATTCTAGGAGTTCAGAGTGGTGATGCTGTTATAAATATGAAGCCTGAAATCTCACCTCTCTTATCCTTTCCCCCTCCAGACACTCTGCTGTCTGCACTGGAGAGAAAAAGAGGGGAACCACTCGCAGCACACAGACAGGGTGAGATTGCAGCCTCTTCCCAGCGCTGGCCCCTCTCTGTGGCCCCCCCCGTGCTCCACTTCCTCTGAGACCCTGCTCCCTGGCCAGGCCAGAAGCAGAGCCAGGCTCCCACCCAGGGAGCCCAAGCGGAACTGGGGAGCCCTGCACCCTCCACCTGCCCTGGGTGGCACGCTCCGGGGAGTGGGGATATGGGGTGGGGACTGCTCTCACTCGCATGGGTGGCAGGGTTGTAGAAATTTTGGTGGTGCCCAGAACCCACTCCCCACCACCTGCCTAAGGCTGTGGGAGGGGGGTTGGGTGGGGGGAGGAGGTCTGGGGTGCAGGTCCTGGGTTGGGGATTAGGGTGCAGGAGGGGTGCAGGGTGCAGGTTCTGGGATAGAGTTTGAGTGCTGGGTGCAGGCTCCGGGCTGGGGCAGGGGGTGGGTGTGCAGGAGGGGGTGAGGGGTGCAGGCTCTTGGATGGAGTTTGGGAGTGGGGGGCGGTGCAAAGGGAGGAGGTGCAGGCTTTGGGAGGGAGTTTGAGGGCAGGAGAGGGTGTGTGGGAAGGGGGAGGGGGTTTGGGAGGGAGTTTGGGGATAGAAGGGGATGCAGGGGTGAGGGCTGTGGGTCTGAGGATGAGGGGTTCATGATGCAGGAGGGGGCTCAGGGATGGAGCGGAGGATTAGAGTGTGGAGGGATGAGGGCTGTGGCTGAGGGGTTTGGAGAGTTGGAGAGGCTCAGGGCTAGGGTGGAAGGGCAGAGTAAGGGCAGCCTGTCTTCCCATTAGTAGATGGGGGACACTAGGACCCGGGGGCAGCAGACAAGGGAGAGGCAGGCGGGGAGGCCTCACAGCAGGGGGACGCGAGGAGGCGGGGTGGCAGGTGGAGGCCAGGGACCCATCCAACACTCTCCCGCTCCCTGACTGCCCCCCCCCCCCGGACTCCCCTTACCATTCTGGCTCCACGTGTTTGTAAAACATGCTGTCCGGTGGGTCGGTTTGTGTGTTACACAGGGCTGCAGACAGAGGGAGGGGGAAGCAGGGGAGGGCTCTGGCTGCTGGAGGCCAATGGGAATGGGTCAATCGGCCCAGCCGCCCAATCAGCAGCTGCACTCTGCATGGAAGGGAGGGAGGGAGGCGAAGGAGAAAAAAAACCTGGACATTTTAACCTTGTTTCTGTGTCATGATGAAAACACAGTTCTAGGAGTTCAGAGTGGTGATGCTGTTATAAATATGAAGTCTGAAATCTCACCTGTCTTATCCTTTCCCCCTCCAGAAACTCTGCCATCTGCACTGGAGAGAAAAAGAGGTGAACCACTCCGAGCACACAGACAGGGTGAGATTGCAGCCTCTTACCTGCGTTGGCCCCTCTCAGTGGCCCACCCCTGCTCCACCTCCCCCGAGGCACTGCCCCCTGGCCAGGCCAGAAGCAGAGCCAGGCTCCCACCCAGGGAGCCCGAGCGGCACTGGGGAGCCCTGAACCCTCCACCTGCCCTCGGTGGCGCACTCCGGGGAGTGGGGACATGGGGTGGGGACTGCTCTCAGGCCCCACAGAAACCCAGCCAGGGCAGATGGAGGGTCAAGGGCTCTCCCCAGCAGATAAGGCTCCCAGCCTGGCCAGGGGTCAGGGGCTTGGCGGGAAGAGGAGTAATGGGGCAGGGCCACGAAGTGTGCAGGGCCACCAGTGGTGGGACCTTGTGCAACACCCCCAACTTTTACCAAGGGTCCGGAACTCCTGGGAAGATCCAAAGCTGATGTCACACAAACAATCCTGACACCAACCTTAGTGCTGAGTTCATGCCCACGCTCATGAACAGAAACACTCACTAAGCAGCACCTGAACAGAGCTCTCTGTCCTGAGGGCTGAAACATCCCTCTGCTTTACCCCGGTGCAGGGTGTCTCCCCATCACTCTTCTCCAACATCCTGCCTTTCCTTTGGGCAGGACTGGGCTCTCCCATTGGAGCTGCTCACTGATTCACGGACTGGGGAGATGCTCTCCCTGTCATGCTGGCAGCTCCTCCCTTCTCTCTGGGCTGGGGATGTTGCTACCCCACCCAATGCCACCTCCTACTCTCTGGTCTTCAGCAGCTCTTCCCCAATGCTACATCATCCTCTTTATTCCCCAGTGTGGGAATGAGGCTGCACAGGGGATGGAGCTTCCCTCTGGGGTATAGAGCTGGTAACGGCCTCCTCTGCTCCCTCCTCAATAAAAGCTTCTGACACCTTCCTGGCTGTGTCTCTGCCACTGGGAATGGAGCAGCCCCAGCAGAGGGAGCAGGGAGCTGAAGCTTCTGGAAGCAAATGAGAAACACACTAGGCCCTGGTATACACTAAGAGGGTGGGGGCGTCGTCCTAAGATACGCAACTTCAGTCTCGGGAACAGCGTAGCTGAAGTCGACGTATCTTAGGTCGACTTACCTCGTCGTCCTCACGGCGGCGAGTCCACTGCTGCCGCTTCCCCATCGACTCCGCTTCCACCTCTCATGGCGGTGGAGTACAGGAGTTGATGGGGAGAGCTCTCGGGGATTGATTTATTGCGTCTTGTGTAGACGTACCCTGAGGAATTGCAGTGACATCTCTGCTCAGTCTCAGGTGCCCAGAACAGAGGCAGGTCCCTGGGATCCAGGACTGACCCAACCAGAACTGGGCTGCTGGGGAGTGTGAGAAATGTCCCTAGCCTCCCACAGAGCTCAGCTCTGCTCCTAACGCTCTGATTCTCTCTCTCCCCAGTGAATGTGACTCTGGATCCAGACACGGCTCATCCCCAACTCGTCCTGTCTGAGGATGGGAAAAGTGTGAGATGGGGAGACACACAGCAGGATCTGCCCGACAATCCTGAGAGATTTGACACTGACCGCTGTGTGCTGGTCTGTGAGGGATTCACCTTGGGGAGACATTGCTGGGAGGTAGAGGTGGGAAATAGGGGAGGCTGGGCTCTGGGGGTGGCCAGAGAATCTGTGGGGAGGAAGGGACGGATCAGCCGTAGCCCTGAGGGAGGAATCTGGGCTGTGGAGCGGTGGTGGTGTCAGTTCCAGGCTCTCACCTCCCCTGTGACCCCCCTGCCCCTGAGCCAGGCTCCCAGCAGGATCCGGGTCTGTCTGGACTGTGACCGGGGGCAGGTAACGTTTATCGATGCTGGTGACGAGGCCCTGATTTTCACTTTCCCACCGGGCTCCATCCCTGGGGGAAGAATCCGACCCTGGCTCTGGGTGTGGAGATCCCAGCTCAGACTGTGTCCCTGAGACACCGGGGAGGGGGAGGGGGGCACAATATTCCACTGGGGACCCTGAGATCAGCTTCTCTATCCTCACACACCCTAGTCTCTGTGACCACCATAGAGAGCATTGAGTGAGCGAGGTAGTAAAGCCGATCTCATCACTGCCCCAGGCATTGTGCAGCCTGTTTGTCACTGTCCTCTATGAGCCAGGAGGATTCTGGGGATCCTGGGTCAGACAGTGCCACTGAGTCATGGGGGGAACAGCCCACTGGGAATGGAAAAATGGGTTTCTCTAGCCAAGTAATCCTAGCCCCTATGGCCTGGAGGACTCCTGTCTACCCAACCCAGCCTCTTAGCTCTATGGCCTCTGGAAGCTCCCCCCCCCCCTCCCTGTAGTACTAGGCATGGGAGGGGGAGCGGGAAGAACTTTTGGGGTGCACAAGGGGAAAAGGGGCCCTGAGGGGCAGATGTGGGAGCTGCAGAGTCACAACTGGTTGAGGGGCTGGGGGTAGAATTAATGTGGAGCTGGGGACAGGCATATGTGGGGTGGCAGGGCACAGAATTAGTTAATTGGTATTTGGTGTTTTGGGAAGAAGCTGGAAGCTCTGCACCAGCCGGGAGCCTGGGAGAGGGAGACCCAGAGACTGGGGAGTGTGCATTCATCCCAATATCCAGTAGAAATGAGTGACTAGCATAGACACTTCCTACATCGGTAGAAGGGGATTTACAATCAATGCAGTAAATCCACCTCTAGGAGAGGCAGGAGCTAGGGCAACAAAGAATTCCCTTGATCTATCTGTGTCTACATCAGGGGTTTGATTGAACTAACTACATCACACAGGGTGTGAAAGTTTTCACAGCTCTAAGCAATATAGCTAGGCTGACCTAAGGTTTAGGGGTGGATCAGGTCTCAGAAAGAATAATGGTATATCTACACTACAGTCGCTACTACAGCAGAGCTACCGCACTACAGCTGGGTCACTGAAGTGCCATAGTGTAGATGCACCCTGCATTGACGGAAGTGTTTTTTCCCTCGCTCTAGTTAATCCCTCTTTCTGAGAGGCTGTAGCCAGGTCATCAGAGGAATTCCATTGTCTGCACTGGGGGTTAGGTCAATCTAGCTGTGGCACTCAGAGCACACAATGTTGTGGAATCTCCATCTCTTGAGATATTTAAGAGTAGGTTAGATAAATGTCTATCAGGGATGGTCTAGATGGTATTTGGTCCTGCCATGCGGGCAGGGGACTGGACTCGATGACCTCTCGAGGTCCCTTCCAGTCCTAGAGTCTATGAATCTATGTTTCCCAGCCCTGAATAATGTCACCAGATTGACCTAAGTGTTAAGTGTAGAGCAGGCCTAAGAGGGGTTTCCCTGCAGCTGGCTGAAAACACAGGGGCTGAGGGATTGGCTGGCAGCTTGGTGTGTGTGAGATGCAGAAAGCCAAGAGAATCAGACCTGACTGTGATCTCGGCAGGAAACTGAGTGACAGAACTTCCTTCAGGCCCAGGGTTCCCAAACATAGATTTCTGAGTAAGAAAACTGCCGGCTGCTGTTTGTTTGTATGGTGTTCAGGGCACAGGAATGTGTGGACGTTGTTCGTAAATAATAAAGATTGCACCAAAGAAATACCTGACTCCTATCATCAATTTCTCCTGCCAATGGAAGAACCTAGCAAGGCCCCAAACACTGGCTAACTGCTGAGGTCAAAGGAGCAATGGTACAACCCGAGTCAGAATCTAGACCTGTGGAGGCAAATGCGTTGGTGGGAAACATTTGCGGGAGCTCCAGCAGCAAAGAGCCTGTGCAGAGGAGCAGATTGCTGCTAACTGTGGACTTGAGCATGTCCAGCTTTGTGGGCCGAGCAGTCCCCATTGTCCCGTGTCTCCGGCCTGACACTCCTCTGCCCAGAGTCAGACACACCAAAACATGGATCCCTGGCTCGTATTCCCCCCAGCAGAACCAGTCAATGCAGTGATAATGAACTCGGTATTGGCCCAAGGAGAAAAAATGACAGGAAGAGACTGGGGCAGCTGGAACAGGGTGGAGGATTGGGGTGGGGAACGGGTGGGATTGTTACTTTCCCTTTTGTATTTGGAGTTTTACAAAATTAAAACCTAAAATCTTCTTTCCAGCTCTTAGCTCGTGTTTTGAATGGGCCGGGCTGTAACCTTTAGACTGTGATGACATAAATCTTAGAAGATTTACCATAAAATCAACCTTCAGCTCAAGGGTTGCTCTGGATTAATGAGTTGTTGCCATTTTCATGCGTTGTCACTAGCACACACCGGCTGCCTCTGACCTTAACCCAGGGAGCCCCTGTAGCCCGGGGGGTCCCAGGCGGGGGGTTAGATGTTCAGCAAGACACAGCCAAGCCAAGGCTCCTCTGCACACACATTGTCACTGAAATCACTCACGCTTGTTTAGTTCCCCCCTATAGCTGTTTCAGTGCAAGTCTGTGTGTGGCTGTGGACACCCTCATTGTGTATTAATATAACCCTTCTGCCAGTTGGAGTCAGCAGCAACCAGGGCTGGGTTCAATATCTAGGGATTCCTCTTCAACAGTACAACACAGAAGCTGCTCCAGCCCCCACCCAGTAACCTGGGAAAATTACAACCCCCTGGGCACCTCTGGGAGGCAATACTTCCCCGCTCGCAAGCACAGAGTCTGAGTGTAAAAATGAAACTTTTAATGAAAGGAGGGAAATCACACGGCATTCATTTGGGAAAATGCTGCAAGCTGGATTAATAAACATAAAACTATGAGCAACAACCACCCTGGAGTACATTGGGCAGCTCAGAGAGGCCTCACGGAAGACCTCTCAGATGGAGCAAAAAGAGCTGCTGGTCGTATCGGAGCCTGCACAGGTGGCGGAGGAAGGTGTGTGCCAATATGCCCCACGTCGAGCCACCTGCACTATAAAGCACTGGTTCTCAAACTTTTTTTTTTTTTGCGGACCACTTGAAAATTGCTAAGGGTCTCAATGGACCACTTAATGATCTTTCCAAATGTTGTTTGTACCGTTAGCTAACTATTGTAAAAGCGCTTTGGATAAAAGCACTACATAAAAAAAACCCTTAATAATAAATGTTTTTTGTTCTACAAATAAAAGCACACAACTCATATTTTAATATCAGTGGTCTTACCTTTCTAATGCAATGTATGTGTCCTCTTTCCCCTGCTGCGGCAGCCCCCGCGCTGGGGCTGGGAAGGAGAGGGGGTCTCTCCCTCTCTCTCCCACCATGGCAGCCAAAGAGCTGGGGCTGGGAAGGAGGGCTGTCTCTCCCCAGCAGCCGCAGCTCTGGAGCTGGGGAAAGTTGGTTCTTTCTCTGGCTGCCGCTGCCCTGCACATCCCAAATTTGCCCCACCCTCTATTCTCACCCCATTGCCCCCCCCCCCAAGGCCACCACCTCACCTTACATGTGTTTCTTCTCCAGGGTTCAGGCACCTAATTAGTGAAGCCATGCCTACACGGATCCACTAAGTAGGTGGGTGGCCCTTCATTCTCTCGTGTCTGGCTGCCCGGGCGCACACTTTAGAGGGAACTATCCGTGGACCACCTGAATGGAGCTCGTGGACCACTGGGGTCCATGGACCACAGTTTGAGAACCTCTGCTATAAAGGACCTATTGGAAAAACCTTGGAGGTGGGCGGGCACAAGCTCATCCACTTCTAAATGCCCCTCCCCCAGCCTAGTGGGAGAGACCACTGGACCCAGGATCCAAATGAATACAGGGGACAACTAATGAAAAACGGGGATGGGAGTGAAGGTCACAGGGTCAAAAGAAGGGAACTGGATGGGGACACTGAGCAGAGAACCACAGACAGTGCCCACTGCTCCTCAAAGCTGTCAAAGGAGTCAGTGGACGCTGCCCAGTGGAACTGTGCCCAGATGCGTGAAACCTGGGAGGAACAGAAATAGGCCCCCAAAGTCACAGAGCACCCCCTCATCCAGCATCCTCATCCTGGTATTATAGATGGAAACTTTGGCCAAGGCCAGGAGGAAGTTGATGAGGAGGTCTCGCGACTTCGTGGGGCCATGGGTAGGGTGTGCGAAAAGGAACAGGTGTGGGGAAAAGTGCAGCCAGAACCTCAACACGAGGTTCTGAAGGAGCCGGAATAGGAGCTGCAACCTGGCACATTCAAGATAGGCATGTGTCAGGTTCTCCCTCACGCCGCAGAAGGAGCAGGCCTCGGGTATGAGGGTGAACCGCGCCAGATATATGCCCATGCTCACGGCTCCATGAAGAAGCCGCCAACCAAATGTCCCGGGCGGGCCATGGGACCAAGGTGGAATAAAGGTTGGCCCACCGGGGCTCCTCATCCTCTACAGGTGGAAGGTAGTCCCGCTATTTGGTGTCGGGGCAGGACATGAGGGTGAGGAAATGCAGTGTGTGGAGCATAAGCGTGTACAGTTGGTCCCTGGACACACTCCGGAACTGAACCTGCTGCAGGGAGGCCAGGCTCAGCTCGGTCCTAGTGCAGTCTCACTTCTTGAGGGTGCAGTTGAAATCTCCACCCAGGATCAGACACTCGTGAGGATCTAAAGAACCAAAGAAGGCGGACGCCTGCTGGAAGAAATGCACTCATTCCGGGCCAGATCTCGGGGCATAGACGTTGACAAGATGCAACATCAGCCCTTCCACCCGAGCCTGGAGGTGCAGTAGGCCACCCAGCATGACCTTGATAGTCCCCAGAACCTTGGGCTATAGATGCGGGGAGAACAGGGTCGCCTGATGAGCTGAAAGGTGGCTAAAGTAGACCCTGTCCCAACACTCCAGTTGCCAGCTAGCTTCGGCGGCTGGATCCGTGTGGGTCTCCTGCAAGAAAATAACCGAGTACCCCCCCCCCGAAGGAAGGAGAGCACCTGGCACCTGTGGAGACCCACCCTACAGCCCTGAGTGTTCAAAGTGGCAAAGATGGATGGCAACATAAGGAGGGCGGGGGATAATCCTCATGGTCAGGGATGCTAGCGGTGCCCATTGGACCCCGCAGCAAACTGTGACCAAAGCCATCAGGGCATCACAGAAGCAGTGAGTCCACTAGTAAGCATCAGCATCTTGCTTCCTGGTCCCTTTGCCCTCCCCCAAAATGACCCTCACGGTCTGGAGAACAAGATGGAAATCACCCCAGCACTGAAGAGGAAGATCCATTCTGTTCAAGGAGCCATAGGTGTCCTCCAATAAACGGCGCAGCTCATCCCTCTGCACGACGGACCCTGGAGCATCTCCTAATTCGACCCCCTGCCAGCTCCATGGCCTATCAAGACAGGCAAGCAGGGATCAGATCCCCGCCACGGTGCCCGTCCCACCGGCACTGCACCACCTAAGTCATCATGCAGCACTAGGGACAATGGCAAAGGGAGAACTGCAGCTCCGGATGGGTCAGGAGAGGGAAAAACCAAAACCACCTCCCAGGAGCCCTCATAAAAAGAAAAGAAGGCAACCCTGGGAGCGGCAACAACAGGAAGGGGGAAGGAAAAACGGTTAAGGACAGTATCAGGGGCCGTAGAGGGGTTAGGGACAGGGGCAGGATATGGACCAATGACAAGGCCAAGGAGAGGGACAAAATCAGGGCCCTGAGTGGCAAAGCCACCGGGACACAACACCTCTCGACAGGGCACGGTGGTTAAAAGGGCAGGAAGAGATTGGGGCACCCCCACAGCACTAGGCCCAGGTGCCTTGATAATGAAGCACCCAAGATTACAGGACTGGGGGGGAAAGACACCCTTGGGCTCGGACTCCAGCCACTCGGCATCATCCGTTGCCACACTGGGCATGGCGGCCTCAGCCGGAGCACTAATCATGGCCAGGCAGATGGTCAGGTCCTGGGGTGCCTCAGAAGCAATAACAGGGCAACAGCCTGAGACAGGAGAGAAGGGGGAGCAACATGGTACAAATTCCCTGACCGAGGCCCTCTTATAGGGGATGTCAACCCCCTGGGTGGTAGAGGTCAGGCCCAGGGCCTGGATCTCAGCAAAAATAGAGGCAAAGTCCCCACCTACCTCTATAGGGTCCCCCTCGACCAGGGCCTGAAAGCCAGGGCAGGAATACCTCAGCACCTACAGGGGGCACAGTAGGCAAAGGGGCAGGGGGGACTCCAGGACAGGGGTGGTACTACCCTCCACCGTGGCTGCAGTGACCTCGGCCGACTCCTGCCGATGAACATCAGCAGGGGAGGCGGCGGAAAACCCGGCACCAGCAACCCCCTTCATAGTCTTACAGGGGGTCCCTTCCCCCTCACCAACGAGGGGGGCTGCTGGGCTCACGCTCCCTGCTTACGGTGCCTCCTTCACACAAGCACCCAGCTCCCCAAGGAGTGGGGCTGGCCAGCCCAGTCAGAGCCAGGGAGTGAGGGCACTGATTGGAGGGTAAGGGAAGACGAGGGCAGGGCAGGAGTGAAAGGGACAGATTTCCCCTGAGGCAAGTCCCACTCGATTCCGGCCACCGATCCTACCACCCTCTCTTCTGCGGGCCCTGGTCTACTGCCCACCACAGCAGTGGGGCCTGCACCGCCGGCAATGATAGGGCCGACGCCCTTCCAGGTATCAGGGGTCCCAGATGCCCCTCCAAGTACCTCCAGACATGCCCCACCACTCGGCAGAGAAAGCACCGGGCCTGCCCTGAAGAAGAGTAGACCTGGTACTGGGTGTCTCCAGAAGGACCTCTCCAGAGCCTCCCCCTCATGCGCCGCCGGCGGTACTTGAACCTGCATCTGCTGGCGGAATGATAAAACATGGCGGAGGGCAGGGTCCTTGCAGCTCAATGGAAGGGAGCTGAGGACGGAGAGGGGCTTCCCCATGGTGGAGAGGAATGGCAAAAGGATGGCATTGGGGATGAAGGGAGGAACAGAGGAAAACACCACCTGTACGCCCAGGTCTTCCAAAGGCCCAGGGGGGACATGAACACCCCCCACCACCAATCCCCTCTTCACCACCTCCTGGGCAGTGGCCTCTGATGTCAGGAAGAACACCACCTTCCCAAACATCTTAGAGGCCACCACCACGGCCATGGGTCCCACCACCCACGCCATCACCCGCATGTAGGTTTCCACATGGGGCGAGGCCGACACCAGGAGGCAATGCACCCTGTGCTCCCTGGTGAGAGTGGGAAAGGGGCCCCGGCTGCTGGGAATGGTAGTCAGGGAGGCAGCTGGAACAGACGGCAAGGCGGCGAATGGAGGGGTAGCAGCTACCTGGGCGTACACCGTGGGAGCCGAGGGAGCAGCACCTCCAGGGATGGTAAAGGGAACAACTGGTCCTGGAAAAAGCGGGGCCGCAGCCATCGGCAGGGCTGCAGCAAGAGAAGGGACCACTGCCATGGGAGGTTTCGCCTTTGGGGCGGAGCCCTTGCCCTTCTTCTATTTCCTTATGATAACTATCCTTACACCTCTTGTCAAACTGTCTGTAATTGACCATCTTGATTATCACTACAAACTTTTTTTCCTGGTGATAATAGGTCATCTTAATTAATTAGCCTCTTAGAGCTGGTATGGCATCTTCTCTGTATATATATATATATATATATACTCTTATTATATGCATCCAATGAAGTGGGCTGTAGCCCACAAAAGCTTATGCTCAAATAAATTTGTTAGTCTCTAAGGTGCCACAAGTACTCTTGTTCTTTTTTCTAGAAACACAGTGGAAAGGCACTGATACAGACTGCTAGGCCTAACTAGGTGTCAGGGGCCAAGACCTATCTTGATCAGGGGCTAACCAAAGAAAGTAGAGACCCCCTGAAAGATCACATCAAGGACTGCTGACATCACCATTGTCACCTGACTCTGCACAGCCTGGCCTAGTGCCTGTGGGGAGGGTCAGTGAGATGATTATCAGACAAACTCTGTGTCTGGGCATGTCCATCCATCTCCTCATCCTCTTCTCCCAGGTTCCGGCTGCAGAGAGAAAGGTTTGCCCAGCAGCGAAGGCGCTAAGTTACCCTGAGCAGACCCAGGTTCATTTCCCTGCTCTGTGTGAAGTCAGGCAAGTCACTTATTCTGTCTGGGCCTGAATTTCCCCTCTTCTAAAATTGGGGAAACAGCCCTTCCCCATCTCACAGCAGCGGGAGGAGGGGGGGCAGATGGGGTCATGTGTCCCCCAGATTTGCTGCCTGGTTTGTAGTGACCATGCTCATACAGACAGAGAATGTTCAGTAACATCAGCTGAAGGCACTGCCCTCACTCTGCCCCTTCCCCCTCACTGTTGGCAGGTTGTCTCTGCACAGCAGTATGGTGAGGATAAGCACATTAGCATTTGTGAGGTGCTCAAACAGTGCAGTGATAGGGGCCAGGTAAGGACCTGGAATTGCTGGAAGTGCAGCTGTTTCCTGTCACATCAGATAAAAAGGGTTTTCTGCTATCTAGCAGTACCTGCTGCACCGAGTGTGAGCAGAGTAGCTCCGAGTGAGTTAGCCATGCAGCATCCACACCGTGAGGTGGAGGGATTGCAGGTTGGGGTGACAGAGGCGGCCATGGTCTTGTGAGATCAGGTCCAGCCAAAGCGGGAGTGGAATCGGAGCATCTACCGATAACTCCAGCAGCGTGGTGTACCAGTGTTGCCTGGGCCATGCTGGGGTGACCAGAATCATATGTGCTCTGTCCCTGCATACCTTGAGCAGGACTTTGTGGACTAGAGGGAACTGAGGGAAGGCGTAGAACAGCTGGTCCTTCCACGGGATCAGGAAGGCGTCTGACAGCGAACCCGGGGAACTTCCCTAGAGAGAACAAAACATTTGGCACTTCCGATTGCTGCGTGAGGCAAACAGGGTCAACCTGGGGAAACCCCCACCTCAGGAAGATGGAGTGAATGACATCTGGACGAATCGACCACTTGTGAGACTGGAAGGACCTGCTGAGGCAATCTGCCAGTGTGTTCTGGACCCCCAGGAGAAAGGACGCCACCTGATGGATAGAGTGGGCTATACAGAACTCCCACAGTCAAATGGCTTCCCGACAGAGGGGGGACAACCGGGCTCCCCCTTGCTTGTTGATCTAGAACATAGCCACGGTGTTGTCTGTGAGGACCACCACGCAACGTCCATGTAGACGCTCCCAGAATGCCTGACACGCCAGGGGTCCGCCATCAGTTCTTGTACATTGATGTATAAAGATAGCTCAGCTGCAGTCCATAGACCCTGTGTTTGGAGGTCTCCGAGGTGGGCGCCCCATCCTAGGGATGAAGCATCTGTGACCAGGGTCAAGGATGGTTGAGGGGAGTGAAATAGGACCCCTTCGCATACTGTGCTGGGATCCAACCACCAGCAGAGAGAGGTTAGGACCGTTTCCAGGACGGTGACCACTACACTCAAGCTGTCCCGACCTGGACGATATACTGTTGACAGCCAGGCCTGAAGTGGGCGGAGCCGCAGTCTGGCATGCCTGGTCCCATACATGCAAGAGGCCATGTGCCCCAGAAGGCTCAGGCACGTTTTCACCATTAAGGTTGGGATACTTTGAAGGCTGCAGATGAGGTTCACCAACGACTGGAAGTGGACCTCTGGTAGGAGAGCTCGGGCCAGTCTGGAATCTAAGACTGCCCCAATGAACGCTATTCTCTGGGTTGGCTCCAGAGTCGACTTTTCGATGCTGAGCAGGAGGCCCAGCTGATGGCTATTGTAAGTAGAATGTGGGACTGTACTTGTTCCCTGGTGCGACCCCAGATAAGCCAATCATCGAGATACGGAAATATTTGGATCCACTGCCGACGAAGGGAGGCTGCCACGACAGCCATACATTTGGTGAATACTCTGGGGGCCATGGAAAGGCCAAAAGGAAGGACCGTGAACTGATAGTGTTTATGGTTGACCACAAATTGAAGGAAACGTCTGTGCACCGGATGAATCTCTATGTGGAAGCCCATGTCCTTCATGTCAAAGGCGGCGTACCAGTCTCCAGGATCCATAGAAGGAATAATGGTCTCCAGTGATACCATATGGAACTTCAACTTTACCATGAATTTGTTGAGTCTGCACAGCTCCAGGATAGGCCAAAGCTCACCCTTTGCCTTGGGGATTAGGAAGTAATGGGAGTAAAACCCCTACCCTTTAGCTCCCTTGGAATCTCCTCGATTGCTCCCATGGTCCAGAGCGTTTGGGCCTCCTGTATAAGGAGATGCTCGTGAGAGGGGTCCCTGAAGAGAGACGGGGAGGGAGGATGGGAGGGAGGTGAGAAAGAAAATTGGAGAAAATATCCCTTTTCCACCGTGCGAAGAACCCAACGGTCTGTAGTTATGAGAGACCACGCATGGTGGAAATGGGAGAGATGATTCCGGAATGGAGGGGAAGGATCCTGGATGGTGATTGGTACACCGTCCTTGGGCGCACTTTCAAAAGTTTTGTTTGGGCCCCGCCGGTGGCTTGGGTGGGCCTTGGTTCTGACCGGGCTGATGGCCAGTGGATTTTTTCCTGCCACCTGGCCCGCGCCTCCTATAAAAATTCTGCCTCGGCAAAGAGCGGGGTAGGACTGCGGGTTAAAGGGTCTACGCTGGGTGACCGGTGTGTGCATTCCTAAGGAGCTCATTATAGCCCTGAAAAAAGAACAGGAGTACTTGTGGCACCTTAGAGACTAACAAATTTATTAGAGCATAAGCTTTCGTGGACTACAGCCCACTTCTTCGGATGCATATGATATATATATATGCATCCGAAGAAGTGGGCTGTAGTCCATGAAAGCTTACGCTCTAAGAAATTTGTTAGTCTCTAAGGTGCCACAAGTACTCCTGTTCTTTTTGTGGATACAGACTAACACGGCTGCTACTCTGAAACCTGTCATTATAGCCCTGGAATCTTTGAGGCTCTGGAGCCTAGAGTCCATTTTGTCTGAGAACAGGCCTTGCCCTTCAAATGGAAGGTCCTGCAGGGTTTGCTGCAGTTCTGGTGGCAGGCCCGACATCTAAAGCCACGATATGTGGCACATGGCTATGCCCGATGCAAGGGTCCTGGCAGCAGAGTCTGCAGCATCTAAGGACGACTGTAAGGAGGTCCCCTCCACTAGGGCCCCAAACTCATCCCTGGACTATGGAGGCACTAACTCTTTGAATTTTAACATGGAATTCCATGAATTATAGTCAAAGTGGTTCAGGAGCGCCTGCTGGTTTGCGACCCTGAGCTGCAGCTCCCCGGAGGAGTAAATCTTGCGCCCGAACAAATTGAGATGCCTGAAATCCTTCAATTTGGGCGCCGGAGCCTGCTGCCCATGCTGCTCCCTTTTGTTCACCTAGGCCACCACTAGTGAACATAGCTGAGGGTAAGTGTATAGGTACTCATACTCCTTGGAGGGAACAAAGTATTTCCCCTCCACTCCTCTAGCCATTGGAGGGATGGAAGCAGGTGTCTGCCAGATTGTTTGGCAGTGGTCTGGATAGTACGTATGAGGGGCAAAGCCACTCAGGACGGAGCCTACACTGATAGGATGTCCACCACTGGGTCCTCCAACTCTACCACTTCCTCCACTTGGAGGTTCATATTACGTGCCACCCTATGTAGGAGGTTTTGGTGGGCATGAAGGTCTGTTGGAGGAGGACCCGAGATTGTTGTCCCCACCACTGCCTCATCTGGAGAAGACAAGGAGGATGCCACGGGGGCTAGAGGGTCTGGTGGCACCTCCTGTTGTGATGGGTCCTGCTGCCCAGGGTCTGGAGCTTGCCCAGAGGTCAGGGCTGCAGTTTCCATACCACCTGGAGCAGGACAGCTTATGGTGGCCTTTGGCACCCGAGGTTCTGAGTGGGCTGAGCAGGAGGCCCCTATCAGGATGCCCTTGGCTTGGTGGTACGCCCACGGGGTCCAAAAGGACCATTGTGCAGGTCCTTGACTGGGATCATGGCTCTCCTCCTGCCAATGTCCAGCATCACCCTCGCCGTGGGCAGGAGCAGAGTAGCCTGGACATGAGCTCCCCTCAGACTGTGACGAGCGTGAGGCAAAATGTGAGGGCCAAGGCGGTGCTGAACGCGACTTCGTCGACTCTCCAGGACGTGGTGGAAATCAGTACCGGGTCGCCGGTGAGCAGTGCCGCCGAGACGCTGGGAAGCGGTGCCAGGACCGAGACCAGTGCTGAGGTCTGGCTCAGTACTGAGATCCAGACCTTGACTGCGACGACTACTGTCTGCAGGAGCGGTGCTGGGATCAGCTCCGGGAGGGAGATCGGCACTATGAGTGGTGCTGGGAGCGACGTCGGGAATCCGATCGGTACCATGAGTCAGAGCCATGTCGTGAGCCAGAGCAGTGCCATGAATATGACCGACAACACGAGTATGAGCAGTGCCATGAGGGAGAATGGCATTGGGACTGCGAGCGTCATCAGGACTGCGAACGGCGTTGGGAGCAGGATCGAATCCGGGACCGGTGCCATGCTTTCGCCAGAGGAGTTGTCAGATGGATCAGGGTTGGCTTGCCCCTGGACGGTACCACAGGGGCCGGAGGTGGTGCCGCAGTCTGCGGTGATGCTGATTCCATCAGGGCAATGAGGTCTCGCACCGCTGCGAAGGTTTCCGGCATCGATGGAAGCCAGGGCTTGACCACGGTACGCGTCGGGGAGCCTGTGTGCACCGGATTCAATGGCTTCTCCCTCGGTGCCGGAGCCAATGGTGCCAACATCGGCACTTGCACCCTAAGTCATTCTGTAACTGGACACGACTCCGAGGTTGGCCTCAGGGGTGCCGGCGACTGCTAAGGCAGATCAGTCATCTCTGGCCTGTGGTGCCGCTTCTGGCTAGGCAAGAGAGATCGGCATCAGACCAATTGCATCGGTTGTGGTGCCAGAGAGGTCTGGTGCCGTGGGTCTCTGTTAGAGTCTATCTGCGGTGCAGTACCTCCTGATGTTGCTGGGGCGCCGCGCACCGAAGCGCCCGGTGCCGGGTCTCAGCGCACCACTAAAAGCCACCTCCATTAGGAGCAGCTTCAACTGAAAGGCCCGCTCCTTTTTGGTCCAGGGCCAGAACGCTTTACAAATCTTACACTTGTCAGTCTGGTGAGACTCCCCTAGGCACTTCAAGCAGGAGTCGTGGGGGTTGCCTGTTGGCATAGGCTTGCAGCAAGCTGAACAAGGCTTAAAGCTCGGAGCCTTGGCATGAGCCCAAGAGGCAGGCAGGGAGGAAGGGGAAAGACCCCTTCCAACCCACTATTCTAACTCTGTGTACACAACAACTGTAACTATAACTATACCAACAACTATAACTACACTAACTATAATAACTATATGTAAGCAGAGTCAGGATGAGCTCTACCCTGACATCTGGTGGTGAATTATGGCGAGGGTGGAAAAGAACTTCAGGGGCTGATCTTGTTTGCATAGGCACACCCACCCACCTAGCCTGGGACAATAGCAACTGAAAGCGGTTACTTTGGCTGGTGTGGGATCCCCAGTTTCTCCGTTATTGGGGCAGGAAGAATAAAGTGTTGTTACCCTGATTATGTGAATTAAGGCCAGTGGAACTGTTGTATGACAGAGGGACTCACCATTAACTAAGTAGCACTCGCTAGACAAGGGGCATGGGTTACAAAACCCAGTGAATTAAGATAGAGAGAAGGAGGGAGAGTGGGGCTGGGGCTGGGGCTGGGGCTACGGCTACCCCTGCCCCTGCCCTTCTGAGGGTCTGGAATACTAATTGCACTACTCTCCACGGTTGAATAGGAGAGCTAATTTTATTTCCATTAGGAATCTAGCTAGAGATTGCTGAGCTGAATTCACTTTGGGCCAATAGTTTACCAGTACTGAGGCTCCCCTACTACAAGCTGAAATCGCTGAGTGCTGTGTTAACTAGTGGGGGAGCCTGAAGATATATTGCTAAGCAGCTGGCAGAGTGGAGCAGTTTGCGGACGGTTGGAGTGGCCCACCGAACAGTGAGCGAGTGGAGTAGAGCAGTTTGCGGGGGCGGCTGGAGGAGTGGCACAGTGCGGCTGGTAGAGCGGAGCCATTCGTGGTGAAGGCTGCAGCAGAACTCCACAGAGAGGCAGGGCAGTCAGCCTCGGACTACGTAAGGTGCCCCTTAACACCCCGTGTGCCCCCTCCCATTTTCACCCAGGCTGGGGTGGGGTAAAACTCTGCAGATAAACTTTTGAACTCTGGGGCAGCACTGACTAGGGGCAGAGACTTTTGGGTTGTTGGACTTTGGGGTGATTGGACTTAAGACCCTGAGGGGAAAAGGACACTGCCAAACTTACTTGGAGGTGGGTCTTTTGCTCATGGTTTGTGTTATGAATCCTGTTTGTGGTGTTTCCCCAACATAATGCCGCATTGTTTCCCTCCTTTATTAAAAGGCTTTTGCTACACTCAGACTCCGTGCTTGTGAGAGGGAAAGTATTGTCTCCTAGAGGTGCCCGGGGGGAGGTATGTAATTGTCCAGGTCACTGGGTGGGGGCTCGAGCCAGTTTTGCATTGCGTTATTGAAACGGAACCCCTAGATACTGAACCCTGCCCTTGTTGCTGCCAACTCAGAGTGGCAGAAGGGTTTCATATACAATATATAGGAAAAAGAGACACTAGGGAAAGTGGAGAACAGCAAAGCCGCGCTCCACAGTTCCAACGATCGTCACAGGCAGTAAGAAGGAACTGAGGGGGCGCTGGGTCAGCAGGGGTATATATCCAGGGCTATAAAGGCACCACTCCAGGGGGCTCCACAGCTAACCCACCAGGTGTTGCGAGGGTAAAAATTTCTCCAATGATCATGCACATGGCGTGCATGCACCTAATTGGAATCGATATGAGCAACACATCTTGAAGAAGAACCATGCTCTGAAGTGTCCCTAGCCTCTGTTTGCCAGAAGCTGGGAATGGGTGACAGGGGCTGGATGACTTGAAGATTCCCTGTTCTGTTCATTCCCTCTGAAACACCTGGCATTGGCCACTGTCAGATGACAGGATACTGGGCTGGATGGATTATTGGTCTGACCCAGTATGGCCATTCTTATGTTCATGAGACTCATTATAAAATCATGAATGTTGGCAACACTTTTGACACGGAGGCTTTGTTAAACTGAGCCAGAGGAGCCTTAGCGTACGTCAGAATCGGGCCACTGAAATATTGATTAAGCAATTTTTGGCCTGTGAATTGAATATCCCTAGACTTGGAAGGATTCGACTTTATTGGTAGATGTCAGTAAATGTTGATTTCACTGTACACAGACAAACCATGGAAAAATATTTCCATTGATAATAACCAAAATTTACAAATAGGCCCAGTAAGAAAAATGCTGCTTGAGAACTTACTATAATTTAATTTAAGGATATTGACTTAGTATATTTTGACATGTGAGGCTGAATTTGTGTTTTAACGGTTACAAAGTTTTAACTTTTTGAATCTCCGTGTCTACTGTCATAAACTAATTATTGTCTGACTAAAATAGTGTCTGAATACCCCCCCCAATTTCCCACAACTGTGAACAATAATATTGATAAAAACTGAAACCGTGAAAGTTTAAATAGATAAATACAAAAATATTTTTACAAATAAATATTAATCTTATCTGTCAAAATTACATATTAAATCAAATGAATTCTGCCAAGCCTAAATATGACTCCTTAGACACGCAGTTCTGTCAGCTCATCAAGACAAGGGGAAGCTGATGTCCATGTGAAGCCCCAGTGACTCCCCCACACACACACAAGCAGAGGGGGCTGATTGCAGGATCAGAGCCTTATTGCTACATTTCTCACCAAAGCTATGGTTACCATATTTAAAAAAAAAAAAAGAGGACACTCCACGGGCCCTGGCCCTGCCCCTTTCCCACCCCCGGCCCCACCCCAACTCCATCCCTACTCCGCCCATTCCCCCAAAGTCCCCGCCCTAACTCCCCCTCCTCCCTCCCAGCCACGCGAAAAGGACTGCCCAAGCGCTACCGGCTTCACAGTTTGCCGGCAGCCGTCAGACCCTGCGCCCCCAGCCGGCGCTTCCCCAGCACAGCTGGAGCCCGGGAGGGGAAGAGCCCAGCCGGGGGCGCAGGGTCTGGAGGCTGCCCGGCAAACCCGTGAAGCCGGTAGCGCTCGGGCTTTGGGCAGCCCCTATGCCTCCGGACCCTGCGCCCCCAGCTGGGCACTTTCCCTCCCGGGCTCCAGCTGCTCTGCTCCTCCCCTGACTCTTTGGCTCTGTTTAAGAGCCAAGCTGCCCGAGCCAGCACTACCGGCTTCGGGCAGCCCCCTTGCCTCCAGACCCTGCGCCGCCGGAGCAGAGCAGCTGGAGCCCGGGAAGGGAAGTGCCCGGCTGGCGACTCGGGGTCCAGAGGCACGGGGGGCTGCCCGAAGCCGGTAGCGCTGGCTCTGGCAGCTTGGCTCTTAAACAGAGCTGAAGTCTGAGTCAGGGGAGGAGCAGAGGAGCCGCGGGAGAGGAAGTGCCCGTCCGGTATTTTTCCCGGACATGTTCAGCTTTTTGGCAATTCCCCCCGGATGGGGGTTTGATTGCCGAAAAAACGGACGTATGGTAACCCTACGTGACTGGTGCCCGGGGCTGGGGGCGCAGCTCCAGCCCAAGAGGGACGCAAATCCGGACAGTGCCGGCTCCCTGCAACGCGCTGGCGTCCACAACCCCCCCGGGGGCGCCCCCCAGCCCTGCGATGGCTGCCGAGCGGTGCCCAGAGACACCCCCCACCCAAAGGACAGGGGCCCGCGCCCCCCCTCCCCCGACGGCTTGCTGCCTCACGGGGCAGGTTGGTCGCGTCGCAGGGGCCGCTGGGAGTTGTAGTTCTCGGCCGCTCCCCTCTCCCGGCTCTCCCTGGAGCGTGAGGCCCAGCCGGACTACAGCCCCCAGCATGCCCTGGGCAGGAGCCGAGTGTTGTACCGAGATGATGTCACAGCGGGCGACCCACACACACAGATTCGGAGATCCTAGCCTCCCTATTTCCCCGGACATGTCTGGCTTTTTGGCAATTCCCCCCGGACGGGGATTTGGGGACCAAAAAGCCGGACATGTCCGGGGAAATCCGGACGTATGGTAACCCTATTTGCCAAAGCCTCCAGGGCTGGAACATTCCGGGTGATCTGGCTTAGGGTTACCATATTTCAGCAAGCAAAAAAGAGGACGGGAGGAGCCCCGCCCTAGCCCCGCCCTGCCCTAGCCCCGCCCCTGCCCCACCCACTTCCCGCCCCCCTCAGAACCCCCAACCCTCCCCCCCGCTCCTTGTCCCCTGACTGCCCCCTCCTGAGACCCTCCCTCCATCCTAACTGGCCCCCTAGGACCCTACCCCCTACCTGTACCCTGACTGCTCCAACCCTTATCCACACCCCCACCCCCAGACTCCCCCCCCAGAACTCCCAACCCATCTAAACCCCTCTGCTCCCTGTCCCATTGACTGCTCCAATCCCTCTCCCCACTCCTGCCCCCTAAACAGCCCCCCCACAACTCCCAACCCCCCCCTCGCTCCTTGTCCCCTGACTGCCCCATCCTGGGACCCCTGCTCCTAACTGCCCTCCAGAACCCCATCCCCTACTTAAGCCTCCCTGTTCCTTATCCCCTAACTGCCCCTTCCTAAGACCCCCCGGACCCTACCCCCTACCTGTACCCTGACTGCCCAAAACCTTATCCACATCCCCCCCAGAAAGCCCCCCCGAACTTCTGACCCCCCCATCTCTTGACTGCCCCTTTCAGAACCTCCCTGCCCTTCTCCGACCCCCTGGCTCCCTTGTTGTTGGCCTTCGGTTCGCCTAAGGTCTCTGTGAGCTTGCTCAGGAACTGCCTGAGCCCTTAGTCCTGGCACGCTGGGGAGTGGGGGAGGAGGAGCAGGGGAGGAGCTCCAGACTGCCGGAGGCGATCTGCGAATGCAGGGAGGGAGGGAGTGAGCTCTGCTGCATGGGGGAGGAGGGACTCTCTCTGGCTGTCGGAGCCCCATGTAAGTGGCACCATCCAGCCGGCTGCCCTGTTAGCCATGCGCGCTCTGCATGGGGGGGGGGGGGGGAGTCTGAACATTTACAAATTCCCCCCGGACGCTATTTTTAGCTCAAAAATCCGGACATGTCCGGGGGAATCCGGACGAATGGTAACCCTAGTCTACACTATAGTCACTAGAGTGGCACAGCTACAACACTACAGCTGTGTCCCTGAAGTGCTGTAGTGTAGATGCTTCCTACGTTGACAGAAGTGGTTTTTCCATCGCTCTAGTTAATCCCCCTTTCTGAGAGGCTGTAGCCAGGTCACCAGAGGAATTCCATTGTCAGCACCGGGGTTAGGTCTATCTAGCTGTGGCACTCAGCGCACACAATGTTTCACAGCCCTGAGTGACATCATTAGGTTGATCTAAGTGTTAAGTGTAGAGCAGGCCTAAGAGGGGTTTCCCTGGAGCTGGCTGAAAACACAGAGTCTGAGGGACTGGCTGGCAGCTTGGGGTGCTTGAGGCAGAAAGCCAAGAGAAGCAGTTGTGAGTGTGATCCCGGGAGGAAACTGTGAGACAGAGCTGGCTTCAGGCACAGGGTTCCCTGGAAAGGCAGACATGGAGTTCTGAGTAAGGAAACTGCCGGCTGCTGTTTGTTTGTCCCGTGTTCAGGGCACAGGAATGTGTGGACATTGTTTGTAACTAATAAAGATTGCACCAAAAAAATACCTAACTCCTATAATCAATTTCTCCTCCCAGTGGAAGAACCTAGCAAGGCCCCAAACACTGGCTAACTGCTGAGGACAAAGGAGCGATGGTACAACCCAAGTCACAATCTAGACCTGTGGCAGCAAATGCGTTGTTGGGAAACATTTGCGGGAGTTCCAGCAGCAAAGAGCCTGTGCAGAGGAGCAGATTGCTGCTAACTGCGGACTTGAGCATGTCCAGCTTTGTGTGCCGAGCAGTCCCCATTGTCCCTTCTCTCAGGTGCAGGGAGATGCCCCCAGCCAAGGGTCCCTGCATGCCAGACTTGGAGGGGGAGCACTGGAGGGGGAGCATAACCCTGACAGGAGGAGACTGACGCTGGGAAGAAGGGTCCTGCACCTAGAGCCTGAAGGCATGTGGCCACCAGTAGAGCATGTGTCCAACCTGCAGCATCCCTGCAGCACAGCCAGGGCCTGGGCAGGAGGCCTGGGACATGTGAGAGACAGACTGTGAACTGCCCTGACATTCCAGAGACGCTGGTTGTGGTTCTCCCATGCCCACAGAGCAGGGTGATGTGTTTTCCTTTCACCTTTGCCATTTTTTTCCTTGATTTTTTTTTATTACTTGCTGTTTAATAAATTGTATTTGTTCTGAACTCTATGCAATGGTCAGGGAAGAGGTCAGGGAAGCTTCCAGAGTGGAGAGAGTACCCTGGACTGGGGACACCCTAGCCCCTGTCCTGAGTGACCATGACAAGGTTGGGGGTTGAGCCCCACAGGAATCCTGGGCCCAGCCTTGTTGGGGTTACAAGAACTCTGCCACACAGAACAGTGGAAGGGGAGACCTCGAGGTTAGGCAGGTCTCTGGGTAAAGGGAGTGGAAGCGAGGTCTCAGATCCTTTTGCTAGCCAATTCCACCGGAGTGGTGTATAAGCCAGGGAAGTTCCCCACAATAGCGGGACTGTTCCCCCACTTTCTTATGTGCACATCGAATGTTTTTTACTAAAATTAAGTAAGTATTTTAGGCAAAAGTGTCAGAGCGGCCACCAGCGAGAGCTGTTGGCTGTATTCTGAGGCCACCAAAAAATTGGTGGTGAGAACCCCTGGGATAGATAATTGATTTGTGATGATCCCTTCTGACAGTAAAATCTATGATTCTAACAGAAGCCAGACACACAGAGGCCAAGCACAGTGTGGGGATATCACTAGGACCCAGGAGCAGCTGGGTGGCAGCGATCCCTGGGGTCAGTCTCGGCAGCAGGAAGTGACTCGTAGCCGCTGCGGGGACTCTGGCTCCAGGCTCCTGGCGAGATCCCCGAGCCCCGGCGGCTGATGCTGGGAGCCCGGAGCCCTGGCTGCAGCCGGGAGAGGGGAATCTCCAGCAGGGCCCTTCCCGCTGCTCCCCAGGAGCCTCTCCCAGGGCAGAGCCCCCAGCCCGGCCAGGCCCCTTCCCGGCCCGGCCCCTGCCCCAGGGGGGCCCGCTCGGAGGGAAGGTAAGAGACCCGCCCCCCCCCCCCCCCGGGCTGCAGGGGGAGGTTTGGCCCCAGGCTGCTCCCAGCGGAGCCTGGCTGCGATTCCCTCCCTGGGCCCAGGAAAGCTGCCGCCAGCTCCCGGTGTGTGCGGGGCGGGGGGAGCCACACCTGAGGGAGGGGGCGGGATAGAAGGGGGTGAGAGCCAGAAGGGGGCAGACGAGGGACAGGGGGCATCGGCAAGAGGGGAGAACAGGGAGGCGTGAGGGGGCAGGAGGCGGGTGAAGGGGGATCCAGGGCAGGATGGGGTGGGGGGGACGGGGCAGAGGTTGCACTGAAGGGAGGATGGGGCAATGCCTGGGAATCAGGCTGTGGCAGGAGGGGGATTATGACACTGAGGGAAAGAGGCGGGAATAGAGGGAAAATGTAAGTGGGGGTCACTCCAAGGGAAAGGGGGGATGTGTGTGGGGGGAGGCTGGAGGGAGACTGCAAGAGCAAGAGGAGACCCATCTGGGGAAGGGAGAGCCATGGGGCAGGAATAAGACAGAGGGGTGGGGAGCGATACAGTAGCAGCTCCCCACCCCATGAGGTAAGGGAGGGTGAGGGGGCTGCCCTGCCCAGCAGCCAGTGGGGATTTGTTCCCCTACAAATGGCCAAACCAACAGTGGGGGCTGGGCAGGGTGACCATTCGTCCCAAATTGGGCAGGACAGTCCCAAAATGCAGAGTTCAAGTCCCAGTCCCTGGGCTGAATGACTCCAGGACACCATTTGTCCCGATTCCCTGTGCCAGGGCTGTGCGCCTGCCCAAAGCTCGGGGCAGAGCCAGCCTGTTCCCTGTGGGTGGGGCTGAGATGGGTCTTAGCCCCGCTTGGCCACAAGGCCCTGCCCCTGCTCCTTCTGTTTCCCCTTCCTTTCCAAGGTCCTGCCCGCTAGCCAGGCCAGAAGCTAGTTCCGGGCCATAATAAGCATCACCAAGGCTGCAGTGGGGAACCCAGACCCTTCAGCTGCCCTGGGCAGCGTGCCCTGTGGGGTGGGTACACAGGGCAGGGACTGCTCTCAGGCACCCCAGCTCCCTGCGCAGGGGAGGTGGAGGCCTGGGATTCCCCACAGTGGTCCAAGCTCCCTGGGAAGCTCTTAGCCCATTCTGGCCTGGCCAGGGGGCGGGGCCTCAGGGGAAAGAGGCGTATTGGGGGTGGGACCTTGGGGACAGGGGGTGAGGCCATGGAGGGGGCGGGGCTTCTGCATGTGTCCTGCTTTTGCTTTTTGAAAGGTGATCAACCTAGGGGTAGGGGGCAAGTAGGAGACTTCCCCTGAAGGGCTGAGAATTTACAAGGCAAATGTCCACCCAGAACCCCTCCCTTGCCCCACACACACCCTGCTCCCAATTTCATATTTGTGTTTAAAGACAATCTCATCATTTGGGGGGGTCTGACTCCTGGGCTAACAGGACTGAACAGAGGCTGGTCTGATTTCAGAGCAGGATTTGGTGTCCAACCAGAGACACTGTGAGCCGCAAGGAGTGGAATTGGGGTTTGGTTCGGGTTCAGTGGCAGTCAGTGTGTTCATTTCCAGTTCAAGACACCCCAAAATGGTTCTATTACCAGGTAGTGCCCCAGAAGGGGGAGGCGGTGTTTGAGAGCGAGCTAACCCAGGGTTGTGAGTTCAATCCTTGAGGGGTCCACTTAGGGATCTGGGGCAAAATTGGTCCTGCTAGTGAAGGCAGGGGGCTGGACTTGATGACCTTTCGAGTTCCCTTCCAGTTCTATGAGATAGGTATACCTCCATATATTATGTGGCTTGCTTCAGTGTGGGGAACTGAATTTGGGGCATGGGGCCTGCCTCAGGTGGGATAATTGGAGGGAGGAACAGCCCCAAGGGGTGGGGGTGGGTGAGAGGAGGCCTGTATAAGGGGAAGAAGAATTCAGCAGCTTTTTTCCTTGGGCTTGAAGAGTTAGTGTGGACTGCCCCCTTCTCTTCTCCTACTGGGACAGGCCGTTTTGGTAGCAATCACATGCCTGGTGTTGTTTAGTTGTCTTGTTTTATAATGAGTGAGATCAGAGTAAGTTTTATTTTATTTTGTCAAATATTGAGCTGAAAAATTGCTGAAGCTTTATTTTAACTAGTAGACTCCCCCTCTCCCCCCGCAAATTCGACTCAGATTCTGGTTGACTGAGTAAGAGAAAAATTAAGGTTCAAGTCTGGTTCCAGTTCCATTAAAAAATATGGGTTCAAACTGGTTCTCTGGTTCTATTCCAGTGTGAGTCCTGGTGGGCAAATGAAATCTGCAGCTGCTGAACTGTGCCTGGGATCTGCGGGGGCAGCCCAGGGAGGCCCAGTCATGGGGGGGCACCTCTGGTTACTGCTAAGGCAGAGGAGGCTGGTGTCTGTCTGTCTCTCTCTGCTCATGATATTCGAGCCCCGGAGTTATTTGAGCTTCCTGGGTCCCCTGATGATGCCTCCTCCCTTGTGATCCTGGAGCCCAGACTGAACAGCTGCTGCTCCCCCAGTGGGGTCTGTGCTGGGGAGTGACCTTCATTAAAGTCCTCTCTGTGCCCAGCCAAGATGGGGACTTCCCCTGGTGGCTGCAACTAGCCCCCTAGGGCAACCCTGGGCTTTTCCCACACCAACTCCTGAGCTGGAGCCTGCAGGGAGGAGAGAGAACTGAGGGAAAGGGCTGGGGCTGGGAAGCACAGTGACTCTGCACAAAGGGCCCCTTTCAGGGACCTGCTGGTGAGTTTGTACCGGAGGGGGAGGGGGTTCCCCATGAGTCTGTGGGTCCCCAAGCTGCTGCCCCCCAGTGACACAGCCAGGCTCACCCTGGAGAGGAAACACCCATGGAAACAGGACAGCCACCAGTTCTCCCAGGCAGAGGTGGGAGGGAAGGAGACAGGAAGGGGAGGGGTGAGACCGAAAGGAGCAGCAGGAGCAAGAAGTGGGGAGGGAGGTTCCCAGCTCCCAGCCCTGCCGGGATCCATTCCGTGATCCCCCGGGGCCGACTGACTCTCCTGGGAACAAGGGGAGGAACGGAAAGAGGAAAAGCCAGTTCCTATCCTGGCCGAGTCACCATGCTGCTGGGGGGATGCGCTGCCCTCGGGGCCAATGTCAGGGGGGATCCCCCAAAGTGGCTCCTTTGATTCTGCTCTTTTCTAGACTTTGTCTTAGAGACTCTGTCCCTGGGAGGGTTTTAAAAGTGTCTCAGGGGGTTCAGTGCTGGTGGGAGGGCCCGGGTCTGTGTTGTAATAAAGTGACTGAGGGTTTTCCTAGCACAGCAGAGTCCAGAGCGTCTGTCTGCAGGGAGAGAGCCTGGGGGGAATCGGGGTGTGAAATGGACTCAAGCCCCTTCTGAAACCTCTCCCATCGTCCTTCTCGCCTTGACAGGCTGAGGAATCACGTCCACCTTTCGCTTCAGATCATCCCATCTTCCAGGAGACAGAGAAGGGAAATGGCTGTGATGGAGCCAGCTCAGGAAGGGGATTTTCAGGGAGTTGCAGGAGGGGATGCTGTAGGGGGGGGAGGGGCAGGAAAGACACAGCGTGTGATATACCCTCTGGGACACATTGAAACTGGGCCTGATTTTCTAAAATAGGCCGACTGGCAGGGGGAACATTTCCCCATTTCTGAAACAGGAAACACCCCCATGAGCAGGGCTGGGAAAACTGACCAGACTCCCAGTGCTGGAGCCTAAACTCACTACCCAGATGCTGCTGTAAAATATGACGGGAAACTGTGGGGATTCCTGTCCTGGCTCAGAGTTCTGCTTCCCGTGTCAGCCTGTGGCTGGTAGATGTGTGGTAAATGAGAAGACCCTTCCCTGCTCCATCTGCTGTGGGGCGACAAAGAGCTCACACCTTCTCACCACCCCCTGAAGCCTCCTGGCTGCTCAGATTAGGGTGGAGGAAGGAATCTGCTTTTCTGGACCTGCTCCCCTGTGACTAGTGGGATTGTGGCTGGGGCAGCAGGAGCTGAGTGGGGGACTCTTGTTGTTTCAGATGCCGGTGACCTTCGAGGATGTGGCTGTGTATTTCACCCAGGGGCAGGGGGCTCTGCTGGACCGCGCTCAGAGAGCCCTTTACAGGGACGTCATGCAGGAGAACTATGAGATGGTGACCTCACTGGGTAAGGGATTCCTGGCCCCTTGGTTATTAGAAGGTTATGGGGTCTGCGTGTCTGACTCTGGTCAGATTCTTCCATGGTCCGTTAGATTTGAGGAGGAGGGTCACATAGTCCACAGCTCCACTGTGAGAGACTTTCATCTCCATCTGCAATTCGAGGGAACAGAAGAGTTAGAAGCCTAATGGACAGGTTAATTCATCCCCATCTCTCCAGCCTTCAAGGGGCCAGAAGCAGGAGATAGTCCTGCTTGTATTATTTCTTCTTCACACACCGTTCACTGGCCCTCTTGGGACTAGCTCCATCCCTGGGGAGGGCTCTCAATGCTGCAGGCTCAGGGGGTGCTAGCACAGTTTTTACAGTGGGGGTGCTGAGAGCCATTGAACCAAACTGTAAACCCTGGATATAATGGAAACCACTTCAAGCCAGGAGGTGCGGCAGCTCCCCCAGCACGGCTAGTTCCAGCACCTATGTGCTGGTTTGGAAATAGGCAGGAGTTTAACACCAGAGCTGGGTGTGCCAGAAAGTCCCCCAGAGCGCATCTACCCTGAGAACTCCTAGTGAGGGTGTGACAACACCCCACCCCCACCCCCAGATATCTGCTGCTCCCAAAGGGTCTGAGTTACCACAGTCCCTTTTAGGGTCAGGTAAAACTCAGGGAATGTTTCCTGTGACAAATACTCTGTAAGACTCCTGACCTTGCCTGATTTCATCCCCTGCGCAGGATTCCCCATTCCCAAACCTGACCTGATCGCCCAGCTGGAGCGAGGGGAAAAGCCATGGATCCCGGATCTCCAGGCCACCGAAGAAAGGAAGAGCCCAAGAGGCACCCACACAGGTGAGGAATCAGGGAAACTGAGATATAAACATATGGTGATTGAAGGAAAAATCTGGGACTCTCAAAAATGAGCTGTGAGTGAGAGCCCTCACTTCCACCCCATCTCACCCAGGTGAGGGCTGCAGTCAGCAGGTGTTGTATCATGAAGGCAAAATCAGTCACAGCTTCCCACCCATCCTGTTACCTGTCGGGAATTTCCTCCCTGTTTTTACTTCCCTGGGAGTGTTTGGGTGGGATTTGGCAGCAGAATCCAGTGTCTCCATCTCCCCCACAGTCACTGTGTTGTGTTTTCCCTCTTTGCTATTCCCCTTTCTGTCCTTTCTCCCCGGCACAGGCAGTGACTCCTGTCTGGATTCTCTCTCTCCCAGCAGGTGATAGGACAGTGAGTGAGAGCAAGGAGGAGAATCAGCAGCAGGACGGTCCTGGGAAAGTGAAAACACAGGGGACATTTTTGAGAGCTGAAGGGAATTTTTCCCAGTGCTTGGAACAGGGAAATGCCTGGGGAGATCGACACAGATCAGAGATGCAGCTGGAAAACTATCCCGAGAAGAAACTAGATGAATCCATTCAAGGTGGTGGAGGATGCAAGGATCCCAAGGAAGCCACAGTCCAGCAGAAAAGTCACAATGAAGAGAAACCCTACAAATGTTTTGACTGTGGAAAAAGATTCCGTTTTAGTGCATTCCTTATTAGACATCGGAGAACCCACACAGGAGAGAAGCCCCATAAATGCCTGGACTGTGGGAAAAGTTTTGGTGAGAAGTCAAACTTTATTATGCACCAGAGACTGCACACAGGAGAGAGACCCTATAAATGCCTTGAGTGTGGAAAAAGATTTAGTCAGAGGTCACAGCTTATGGCACATCACAGAACCCACACAGGAGAGAAGCCGTATAAATGCTTAGACTGTGGGAAAAGCTTCAGTAGGAATCCTTATTTAACTATACACCAGAGACTGCACACAGGAGAGAGACCTTATAAATGCCTCGAGTGTGGGAAAGGTTTTATTGGAAGTTCATCCCTTACTAAACATGGAAGAATCCACATCGGAGAAAGACCCTTTCAATGCTATGAGTGTGGGAAAGATTTCATTCTTTGGTCACACCTTATTAAGCATCAGAAAACCCACACAGGTGACAAACCCTATAAATGCCTTGATTGTGGGAAAAGTTTCATTGACAAAACAAAACTTACTAGTCATCAGAGAATCCACACAGAAGAGAGACCGCATAAATGCTTGGACTGTGGGAAAAGCTTTATTGAGAAGTCACTACTTATTATACACCAGAGAGTGCACACAAGGGAGACATCTTTTAAATGCCATGAGTGTGGGGAAAGTTTTAGTCAGTGGTCACTCCATATGGCACATCAGAGACTGCACATGGGAGAGAGACCCTATGGATGCCTTGAGTGTGGAAAAAGTTTTAGCAAAAGTTCATACCTTACTAAACATGGGAGAATCCACACAGGAGAAAAACCCTATAAATGCTTTGAGTGTGGAAAAAGTTTTAGCCAAAGTTCATACCTTACTAAACATGGGAGAATCCACACAGGAGAAAAACCCTATAAATGCCTTGAGTGTGGGAAAAGTTTCCATTTCCAATCAGGCCTTAATATACATCAGAAAACCCACACAGGCGAGAAACCCCATAAATGCTTAGACTGTGGGAAAACTTTCAGTCAGCACTCACACCTTACTCAACATAGGAGAATCCACACGGGAGAGAAACCCCATAAATGCCTGGAATGTGGAAAAACTTTTGTTCAGCGCTCACACCTTATTAAACATGGAAGAATCCACATGGGGGAGAGACCTTATAAATGCCTTAAGTGTGGGAAAAGCTTCAGTAAAAGCTCAGCGATTACCAAACATCAGAGAATGCACAATGATGTAAGAGATCCTAGAAATAGCTTGACTGCAGGAAAAGTTTCAATTTGACTTCACACATCAGTGATCAACACAACAGAGAGACCTTGAATGTGAGGGAGGCTTCATTTGATGCTCCAGGAGTATCAGGCATCAGCAAATCCGCACAGTGAAGAAACCTCTTAGATGTTCTCAGTGTGGAAAATGCTCCAAGTGGAGCTAACACCATGTTGGACATCAGAGACTCCTCCACACAGCAGGGCCATTCTCTGAGTGCCCTGATGAGGGCTGGCCATGGTGACAAATCCATTTCCTCGTTCCCACACACATCAGGGGCATTTGGCTCTCAAGGATCCAGCTGCCCATCACTGCGGTGAGGATCCAGCAGCAGCCGAGCATCAGCTGGTCAGTGACCCTCTGGCTCTGCCTGGTCTCAGCAAACCCCAGGCAGAGGAGGAGACGCCCTGATCAGCCCCTCCCCCCTGCTGCAGCCCTGGCTGCTGAGCTGATGGGCCACAGGTGGGGGAAGGGAGAGAGAGAAACTCCTCCAGCCGCTCCCTCTGCCTGGCTGAAGTTCCCTCCTCTCCCTTCCCCTCCCAGCTGGGATCCCCCTGCCATGGAGATGAGGAGAAGGACACTTGGGCCAGGCCCCACCTTCACTCTAGACCCCTGTCCCCATCCACCATCTTCCACCAGCCCCTGGGCTGGGCTCCCCCACTGACCTGGAGCTGTCCCCTGCAGGACGAGTGTCCCTGGGGGCTGCTAACTCCTCCACTCCCCGAATCCCCCAGGGCTTCAAATCAAATATTGAGGGACCAGGGCGATGGGTTTTGGGAAGGGAACTGGGGATTGAATGGTTGGGGCTAGTGGAGCTGGGAAGCAGGAGGAGCTGGGTGCTGAGGTATTGAGTGTTTGAGGATCATGGGATAAGAGGCGAGCGAGAGCCAAAGGGGTAGCGAGGTGCTGCTTCTCATCACTCACCTCCTCGGCCCCTTCTACCTGCCTCCTCTGCATTCAGACAGCACCATTATCAGAGCCTGGTTTCCACAGGGCCTTTTCTTGGAAGCCTGGATTTCCCACCTCTGCTACTGCAGTATCAGCCTCTGAGAGGGAAGCAATGTTTCCTATGGATAGAGCCCTGGCCTGGGACTCAGGAGACATAAGCTCTATTCCCAACTCTGCCAGCAGCTTGCGGGTTGACTTTAGAGAAATCTCTGCCTTACAGTGAGGGAAAAAATTGGGCGTGATAATATCAGCTTCCGAGTATCTGTCCAAGGCAGGGGAAGTGGTTGGGATTAGCTAGTGCGTCTCCTTTGTTCCTCCTCCCCTTTTTCTAGTCTAGACTGACCCTGAGCAGTTTATTCCAACCCCCATGAGCAAACTGATTGTTAGAGTCACTAAGTGCCCCCTATGGATTGATATTGTCTCATTCCCAGACATACTGCTCCAGGTTATACTGAAAAGCATTTAATTATTTTGTGCTGTTTCTCCCTTATATACCAGCATTCAATAGATTCTAAAAGAGCTGGAGCAGGGACAGTAAAATAACGTGGTGTTTTACCTTCTCTGTTTTTTGAGAGGGATGGGGTGAGTCCAGGGGATTCCCTCCGGCCCGCATCAACCTCACACGTCTTCTCTGACAGAGCAGCCTCTGCCCAAACCGTGGAGAGTTTATCGTTTTCCTTTTCTACCCCTTCACCTTCATGTGTGTCATTTACCTCAGTGTGCTTTGCCCACCATGCTTAGGAATCAGGGTTTGATTTTTTTGATCCTCAATCAGATCCTTGAGGGCTGGCGAAGAAAATGCCACATTCCTGAAGGGGGAATTCAAATGACCCTCAAAGCATAGTTTCAGCTTCAATCCCAGCCTCCATCTATTGGTAAAGTGACATCTGGAGTTTTTCCAGCCAAATCCAGATCATTTGTAGATATGACGTTTTTGGTTAGATTTGTCTTTTTTTCCTTTTTCTTTTATTATGATGATGCTAAAACTTTTATTAATAACACAGACAAATAATGAGGCTGTGGTGAAAAAAGCAGGTTTAGTCTGTTCAGAAGGAAATGTGTAAATTTGTTCTCCAGATTTTGAGTTTTAAGATTCTCTGGGATTTCACTTTATGAATGGGAAAGTGGTTTGTAGCCCATTCTGCATTGTGGGTTTTTGTCTCTTTCCCAAAGGCTGTTCTGTCACATATCTGATATTAGATTAGTTTGAGAGAATGGAGCTCAGATTTATTGAGGACTTCAAAAGACAAATGATCGTTTGCCAAAATAGCCCTTTCTGATTTTCTTTTCACGTTTCCCTAGCCTTTGTCATGAGATTTTCTTGTTCTTTGAACAATGACAATGTTTAGTACCTATCAACAAAAACACTGAGGGCGAGTGCTGGATATGCCCTCCAAGAGGTAGAGCCTGAAACAGGGAAGGAAGTTACTGCCTGATCCCTGCAGAGATTTGAGATATGCTCAGGATGGGGAGAGGGTGGGTGGGTGGGTGGCCAGGCCTTGAAAGGGCACTGTTTGCTCTTGTGATCCAGAGAGCTGAGTCTGAGAACTGTGAACTCACTGCACATCTCCCAGAGAGCGAGGAAACGTCCTACGAGTGCTGGGTGAAGTCATCCTTGAACTCTGAAGGGCTACCAGTGATGCCCCAAGAGGACTGATGGGGAGAGGAGTCCCCGTCTCCCCATTGCTGAGAGGAGGAGGCCGGGCAAATGCCTCTCTCATGGATTGTGAGTGTTTTTCTACCAACATGAACTTGTTCCTCTTTCCCTGGGGCACATGTACAGCTGGAGTAGCCACGTGCTGGACTGGGGCTGAAACTACCGTGCTGAGCTGGGACTTGGATGGTGGTGGGGATTTAGCTTTTATTTCTTGCTTTGAAAAGAATAAAGTAGAATTTAGTTTCTCAAACTCACAGTGTCCCTTGTCTTGAATAATGTGGCGGGGGCGGGGGGTCTTTAATGGACACAGCAGCAGTCTGGGAAGCCTCTTGGAGGTGTTATTTTGCCATCCCTGCGCTCCACATACTACAGGATCCGGCTGTGACATTTTCCCAGGGTGCCCTGGACTGTGAATCTCCTTGTTACCCCCCGCCCCCCATGCCTCAGTGTGAGGGGGAAGTGCTTCTGCTTAACTGGGTGTCAGTTCCCTGCCACCCCCAGCCTTTTATCTCCCCACCCAAACTCCCCAGGGCTCTGCCAGTCCTTATGTTGCTTTGCAGGTTACCACTAGGCGCAACCTTGTCCTTGAGCTCCTCTAACATGTCCTTCTGTAGCATCCAGCCCCTTTCCACTGGACATTTAGAAATTCCCAGGTAAACTGTCCCCAAAAGGACAATACGAGCTTGTTTCATTCAATTGAGGATCAGCGCCAATATAACATCACAGCACTGAGATACAGTTTTAGTGAAAACAAACAGGAGTTTATCATCAAGCAATAAGACCAACTGGTTACACATCAATCACAAGCTATACCAGGAGCTTGACTTTAACAGGTAAAATCCATGGCTAAAGCATTCTCCCAGGGTCACCAGTTACCATCGCTGAGATCCCCCTTTTCATGAATGCAAAACATGCTCACCTGTTTGCTTCCTCAGGGATTGCAGTGTGTGGTTCTTGTCCCCCAGGTATAGTCCAGTAAACTGCTGAAGTGTACCTCCCTCCCATTGATTTTTTTCCAGTGTGCTCTTTCTGTTGGTCCTATATGCAAACTGGGCTTCAACTGTGTACACCTACAAGTCTTAATTTACATATGAACCGTGGGAGGCAGATGACTAGATATCCCTTTGTCTGGTAAAACTTGTTTGTCAACCCTGCTTTGATTCAGACGTTAAAACATATTTTCCAGTATATAAACATAGTTCCTTAAAGATCATCTGCCCACACTTCTTGTAATGATCCCGAGGAACAGTGTGACATGAGCCTTTATTAGAGACCTCTCATGACCCATTATGGGTAAACAATATGAAAGCAATGCATTAGGTGTAGTGAGTTTGTCAGGCCTGATAGGCATTGCTGTCATAGAACGATGTTCGCTTTTCCAGTTGCCATTGAGGGGCTCTTAGGTCATGCCAGAGCTGCCAGTTCTTTAGGTTTTCAGACTCTTCTATGGGTCTGTGGGGAAAATTTGAAATCTGCAAGGGAAGTCCCCTCACTGGCATTTCCCATTTGCCTGTCTCCCATGGAAGAAGAGTCAATCTGCCTGGGGAGGCATTTTTTTGAACCTAGGTGGAGCAGTTGTGGGTAGGAATGATAATAGTGTGCTTTGTAAAAGGGCTGTGAGGCCTACTGATGAAAAGTGCTATCCGAGAACCAGGCAATATTCGGATTTATTTTTGGCGTAGCTCAGTTCAGTCTCCCAGATCCTAATGGAGAAGGCAGCAGCTCGTGACCCAGGATGAAAAAAAGGGAGAGATGGAGCGTGGCCTCATCTCTCTGAGCAGGGCCCAGGCCCCTCTGGACACAACAGCTACTGAATCAACTCCCCCCACTCCCCTCCCCTCCAGACCCCCATCCTGGAGGGATCAAGGGAAGTCCAGGCTGGATTAAGGCACATGCAACCTAGGAATGAGTCTGAGGCTCTGTTCATTGGCGAGGGGCGGGAGGGGGCCCTCAGGAGTCTGCCCCACAACAGGGGTAAGAAGGAGCTGTGTTTGCTACCCACTCAGGTTTGGTTTAGACTCACCCCCATTTCAGGCAGGAGGGTGGGAGGAACACGGCCAAAACTGAGTGAGTGATGTTGAGAGCTGGTCGGTGCCAGGGCTGAAATTGACTGAATGATGCTATAACCTCACAATGCCATTCACTCAACTTTGGACCCAGTGCCCCTCCCCCATTATGATGGGTGTTGTTTTGCCAGACGTTTGGCTGCGTGTGTGTGTTCTGTTAGCGTGCCGTCCCGGCTCTGCATAGGTAGCTGGCACAGCAGACCTCAACCAAACCACCCATTGACAACAAAATCTGTTAAGGTACGAAGGCACCCTGCCAGGTTTATTATCGACAAAGCACGGTCCTAGTATCCCGCAGACTCTACCGGACCACTAATGCGTGTATGCACATAACAACTGACCCAGCTCAGTCAGTGGCGGGACTTTCCACTGCCCCGTAGGCTGGATAAAGACACTTCCTCTGAGATACATTTTTATACACCAATACGAACAAGTTCCGTATTGCTCCTGATGTTACCAGGGTGCCAGCCTCTGACGTATGAGGGTGCCACCCATTGCCTTGTACATGTTGGTTCGATCAAAACATCCCTATTCATCATGCTGTCATCCTGACCTTATCTTTAGAATGGGTCAGTGTGTTCCTGCTATCTTTGGGGAATGTGCTGGTATCGAGGTGTTCTGGTACCACCTTTCTAGAATGTGTTTGGGTGCATGGCCTGTGCCTAGTACTTCTTAGGTATGTGGGTTTCTGTAATATCAGCCCTGTTCTTGCCAGATTCTGTGAGCAGGGCCTGCCTCTTGCTCACAACGTAACTTTGCTTTATAACAGCCAAGTTTTGACTGCTTTAGCTCAGGCCTCATACGAGGCCTCTGATACATGGGCCTATGTTTCAGGCCCTCTTCTCACTACATTCCTCCACTTTTTCTCTTTTTATGGAGAGGATGTTTACCCATGGTCCCGGAAAAGCATAATGCATGGACTGAAGATGACCTAGTGGGGTAAACACTGTTATGTGGTCACCTTACTTTGCCATCCATCCATCCATCCATCCATGTCCCATCTGTCCCTTGGTCTGCACATTCCTTCATACGATGGATGGACAGATTCTATTTTCCAGTTGATTGTAGTCCCTTATAGTGGGCCTGGGAATGTTAGGCCTGGGACCATGACTGAGGCATGTAGTATTATCATTGAGCTTTAGAGTCACACCTAAATAATGAATACACCTCTACCCCTATAAAACGCGACCCGATATAACACGAATTCGGATATAACGCGGTAAAGCAGCACTCCGGGGGGGGGACGGGGCTGCGCATTCTGGCGGATCAAAGCAAGTTCGATATAACGCGATTTCACCTATAACGCGGTAAGATTTTTTGGCTCCCGAGGACAGCGTTATATCGGGGTAGAGGTGTATATATGAAGCATATGGATATGGCATATATATTTGTAGCGTATATGGGTATATATGCATAGTATGTATGTGTACATATGACAGCACCTTATATCCAAGCATAACCATGTTTTTTTCCAATCTTATGTTGTACTCTGGGCCTTTTACTTTGGTGCCACAGGTAGCAACACACTCTCCTGTTAGGGCAATTGCAGTTATCACCTGTCTCATCATTAGTAGTAGGCTGAGTGTTTTGAAATACTGGGATAGGCGTTGTTCTAGTGTATTCCACAATATGATGTATATGAGAAGTAAAACAGAAATTTGAAGTAGTGGCGCTACAAATGAGGCCTTTATACATAAATGTCTTAGTTACTACACAGTGCTGCCCATTTATGTTATAGGTTACCCTTACTGCTGGTGGTCACCCTCTGGTAAGCTTTGCTGGGCAGGAACCAGGAACTGCTAGCTTCTCTGTTCCATGGATTGCATTGCTCTGTGATACACCAGTAGTTGATATAGATCCAGTTGTTTTTTATGGATGCTGTCTTTCAGATAACCTACTGAAGGGACAGTAACTCATTTAGCAAGTATTCCTGTGTCAGGATTTAGTATTGGTATCCAGACATTGAACAAGATTGTTTTGAATAACATGTGCCTCTGTTAGGATGCAGTGTCCCTGACCCAAATTATGACTGGTACTAACAGGCAATTTATTTACCCAAATTGTAGTTATTATGTAACTTGTTTGTTTGTTTACCACTTTGTTTTTTCCTTGCCTTCATGTTGTTTGCTAGCATTAGTTTGTTAATTTTTACCTGTGTGGTGGTGAAACACTTTAGCAATGTTATGCACATTGTAAGTGATGTACAACAATACAGCACTAACACAGTTGCTTTTACATAGTAGCCAAGTTTAACTTAACTGACAATGGTTTTTGGGTGATTGCCAACTTAATTGTCCATATATGGTAGATTGAGGTGTATTTGACCAGTCTCTTATTTATAAAGCACTTTGTTTTTCTTTTCTTGATGCTTGGGGGTTCCTTCACTGTATACTGATATCTTCTGGTGTCTTTGTGGTGTGATATCTTCTGGTGTCTGTCTTTGGTCTGTGGGATGCAACCTTAAACAGCTTAAGTTAGTTAACATAATAAGGTTGTTTGTTTGTTTGTTTCACATTTCTCTTGTTTTTAGTAACCCAAATTTAATACACAGATTAATTTACTGTGTTGACAATGTAATAGGGACCAAGTCTTTTATAACACAAGCTATACTTTTGCAATTGTTGTGTAGACATTCATTTTCACTTGAGGTGCATTACTAAGGCCTTCGCTACACTCGGGACTTCACAGCACTGCCGCTGCAGCGCTGTGAAGCGCGAATGTAGTCGCACCGCCAGCGCTGTGAGAGAGCTCTCGCAGTGCTGTATGTACTCCACCTCTCCGAGGGGAGTAGCTTGCAGCGCTGCGAGCGACCGTGCAGCGCTGCAGGCACTGATTACACTGGTGCTTTACAGCGCTGTACTCACTGCGCTCAGGGGGGTGTTTTTTCAGTGTAGCCAAGGCCTAATATTTTATGCTAAATGTAATGCTTAACGGCTAAAATAGATGCTCACAGTCTTCCATGAGAAGGTGTATTGCTTTCCCTTGCTGAACACTTTGTTTTAGCAAAAGAATTAGTAACATAATTTTTACTAAGCTTTTTAAAGTTAATTTGCTTGTGATGCCAATTTCACTTTTGTTAACTGTTTAGATGCACAAATGCTAGCAACCACTACTTCCCTTAAACATAGCTTAAAAGAGAACAAAAATTAAACCCAAATGAATTTTAAATACAGGTCAATGCAAATACTTTGAAGGTATTAAAGTTTTCTGACACTTGGTTGTGTTTGGGAGACAAATATGGAAGCATGTTGAAAAGGTGGAAACCTGTTGAAATTGTTTGGTTAGCTTTATGCATAAATTGTTATGTTTTAACATTTTTGCTATGACATTTTTATCACTATATTTAAAAGTACAAACAAGTTTATAAAAACCCAAACAAGAAATTAACATTTTGTTAATATTACCTTAACCTTAATATTGAGGTTTCCCCTTATATTTCTCTTTCTTTGAATAAAAAATAAAAATGAAAATGAAAAGCAAAACTGTGATTAATAAAAGAAAATTATTTTTGTTTGCAATTGCATTATTTGTTGAGGCAGAAATATATGTACATATATTTATAACGGAGACCTTGTTGAACTTTAAAAAAAATGGTAGTATGATGGTTATTCCCCAACCATAGTCTTAAAATAGTGTGGTACCACTTATATTTTTTTAAAAGGGTATAAATTTGACTTTTGTTGCAACAAAATAAAAAGTAGTCACATGACATTCACAACATACAACACAGGCAAACATACAGGACAAATTTACAATTAAAAACAAAGTGTGCCAGAATTCTATTTATAACTATACAAAATAAGGCAAACAAAAATAAAAAATAAACAAAAGGGTTAAACATATAAATAAGCGAGTTATTACCTATTTAAAACTTTTAATAAAAAATGATAAGTTATTTGCCACATTTTTTGTATTAATTTAGTAACTTAAGGCATTTTTATTACTTTATATCAAACTTTATTTTAAAACTCTGCTATCTGGAAATAAGGAAAGCCCATGTTTCAAATCTTAGTCAGTGATTAGAAGCAGAGTCTGCATTTCGTTTGCTTGGCATCCATATTTTCAAGAAAGTTTAGGAGTAATTCCAGCTGTGGCATTCCTGAAGGGTCAAAATAATGTACTGGATTTATTTAAAGTAAAAGTTTTTACCTTGTTTTCTCTTTGTTTGTTGTTTTTGTTCTATTTTCAATTGCTTTCTCTTTTGGAGGTTTCTGTAAAAACTATGACTTTTAACTTTTAAAACAAAGAGAGAGAGCCAAAGTGATGAGAGGCGGGGAAAGGAGGGGGTGAACAGCAACCTAGGAAGGTAGCTAGACCTGAGCCAAGAGAGATTAACTCTATCAAGGTATTTGAAAGTACAGGCAGCAAACTGAGAAAGCATATAAAGGAAAAAACTTAACCACTATGTAAAAATATTTGAGAAAGAAGGTTCTATTTTTAGATATGAGTGCGGAGTGTGGGTCCACAGGTCAATGTAGTTGGGAACCTGCACACCTGGGAACCACACCCCTGGTTTTTATCCTGGCTTTCAGAGGAGAGTGGGAGGTAGTTACCTGCTCTTGTAAAATCTGAATTTGTTCCCCCAGTGTCTGTTGCTTTTGTGTGCATGCCAAATGGATTGCAGGATTGCCCTTTTTTTGGTGCAGTTAACTGTCTTTGTGCAGCTCCATGTGTTAATGTATTAATTATAGGTGTTAACCAGCTTAATCTTGGTTTTTCACTTTGAAATTCTTTTTTATTTACTTCCCTGCCCCGAGTCGCAGTTCGTGTCTCCTAATGTGCTCTGTGAACCATTGCATTTTTAACTTCATCTGATTTACCAATTCAGTGACAGTATTGTTTGCTACTTTACCCTCCTGTGCACTTACTTGTCCCTTTCTGGAAAGCACCAATCTAGGTTTAGGTTTTACCGGAACCTGGCTTTTATCATACAGTGGTGGTTGCAATGCAGTGGACACCATTTCATCTTTTAATTTTGCTAGGGCCACCTTTTTCCATTTTTCTCCCCATTCTTCAGGCACAGGGGAGCTACCTGAAGCCTGCTGTTGACCACAAATATTTATAACAGGGGACGGCACATCTCTTTTTTGTAGGTTTTTTACAGCTGTTTCCAATGTTTTATTTTGTTCCTGTGCTTGCTGTCTCTGGACTGCTTGCTGCCCTGCAAGGGGAGAGGGAGCATTCCAGGACTTTGTGGCTTCTCTTAACTCTTTCTTGGTTTCTGTTACTTGCCCCGCCAATTTTGTGGCGTGTTGTCTTAACCATTTAACAGCCATGGCTATAGTATGTAATATGTAATAGTCTACATTTCAGTCTCTGCCCTAGCTTACAAATTCCATTACATGTTTCTTACCCATTATATTTTTCAAATCCATATGGACCTGTTTTGCTAGCAACCCAGTATGTCCATACCTTATTACACTCTGGGGATTTTTACGAAGGGGCTAAGGGGGTTCCCTAGCATGTAGTTTTCTGCCATGTTAGATCACAACTTCTACAGAGGACAGCTTGCGTACTTACCAGATTAGTGGTCGGAGTCACCAGTGTTGTGTTATCAGATGTTTGGCTGAGTGTGTGTGTTCTGTTAGCCTGCCATCCCAGCTCTGCGCAAGCAGCTGGCACAGCAGACCTCAAGCTAACTGCCTAATGACCACAAAATCCATTAAGGTACGAAGGCACCTAGCCTTATTATCGATGAAGCACGGTCCTAGTATCTCGCAGACTCTACTGGACCACTAATGCATGTATGCTCGTAACAATTGACCCAGCACAGTCAGTGGCGGGACTTTCCACTGCCCCCTAGGCAGGACAAAGACACTTCCTCTGAGATACATTTTTATACACCAATACGAACAAGTTCCATATTGCTTCTGACATTAAAAGGGTGCCACCCTCTGACGTATGAGGGGCCTTGTACATGTTGGTTTCATCAAAACATCCCTATTCATTATGTCGTCATCCTGGCCTTATCTTTAGGATGGATCAGTGTGTTTCTCCTAGCTTTGGGGAATGTGCTGGTATCGAGGTGTTCTGGTACCACCTTTCTAGAATGTGTTTGCATGCATGGTCGCTGCCTACTACTTCTTAGGTATGTGGGTTTCTGTAAGATCAGCCCTGTTCTTGCCAGATTCTGTGAGCAGGGCCTGCCTCTTGCTCTCAATTTAACATTGCTTTGTATCAGCCAAGTTCTGACTACTTTAGACCAAGCCTCATACCGGGCCTCTGATATATGGGCTTATGATTCAGGCTCTCTTCTTCCTACAACAGAGAGGGGGCACTGGGCCAAACCTGAGTGGGCAGAGCACCAGTTCCTGAACCAGACCAGCTGGAGCTTCGCTGCCCACATCCAGGTGTCTGACAGGGAGCTGCAATCAGCGCCCACACAGGGGAACCAGCTGGGAGAGGGACAGGGATGATTCTGGGGGCGGAGGGGAGTCAGATATGAGGGGGTTTGCCTAGAGCCCAGGGTTAATTTGGACCTACAACTAACCGGAAAAACCCAGTGGCAAAGCTCTGACAGCTCCCATGACCTGAATGAGGGGAGCAAAGCTGGTAGCTCCAGCCCAGGGCTGGTAGCCCATCAGTTTGGTGTGGACACAAGAGACCAGCTCTGACGAACTACTCCCTGTGCCAGTCTGTTACCAGAGCGAATCACACACAGAATGTCGCCAGCTCCCCATCACCCCTGGAATCTCTGGAACAACCCGAGTCTCCCTAGAAACCCCCCTTCTCCCCTCTCCCCAGGATCTGCATGCCTCCTTTCTGTTCCCATTGATCCTCTGGCTTCTATGCAGGATGTCTACATAGGGCTGAGAAAAGCTGCCTGTGCCCAGTGGAGGTGGGACCCCAGAAGGAAGGGTCTGGGGCAGGGTGGCTGCAGCGTGATGGGTTTATCACTAGGACCCAGGAGCTGAAGGATGCTTTGGAGCTCACATATGCCATGGAGTTGCCTGACCCCATAGGGTGATCAGACAGCAAGTGTGAAAAATCAGGACGGGGTTGAGGGGTAATAAGAGCCTATATAAGAAAAAGACCCCAAAATCAGGACTGTCCCTATAAAATCAGGACATCTGGTCACCCTATGACCCCATGACCCAGCAAATACTTTTCTGGTATAAAGGGTGGGAGTATAAAAAGGGGGGGAAAGGGCTCTGGCCACCTCCCCTCCCCCATCTCTACTCACAACAGCAAGATCTCTTGAAAGACAATAGGAGCATTATTGAGCAGGGGGGAGTGGTTCTAGCTGAAAGGCTTTCCAGTGAGCATGGATTGCTGAAAGCTCTTAGCTGGGAGAAATCCTTTTGCTTCTAAGGGGGCATCTACATGGCAAACCTAAGTCGACCTATATTAGGTTGACTTACAGCCACCTCAATAATTACTACAGTAGCCGATGTCCACACTACCCTCCTTGGGTCGCTGGGGCGTGTCCTGCCCAGGAGCGCTTCCATCGACCTAAGAGAGGCAGTGTGGGGAGCTGAAAGCCCAGTCTGTCATCTCCAGTGGCAGTTCCCTCCCAGGAGCCTGACTGCCCCACAAGTTCTGGGTGGATTACCCTCCCCACACTCCTTGTTCCCCCTAAAGAACAGGGGAAGCCACTTGGGGCTTCTCACCCCCACATTTCCTGCCGGGATTGGGGGAAAGCCACCTGGGGCTTCTCCCCCTTCCCCACACTGCTCCCCTCCCAGTTTGACACCAGACCATTGATAACTACTCAGAGTATGGTCTTTCAACCAGTTGTGCACCCACCTTATAGTAATTTCATCTAGATGAAGGAATTCCTCCCTGCTGGTCAGATCTTAGTCTAACCCAGCTGCCCCCTAGTTACTTCCCCCACAGTCGAAAAGCAGAAGTTGTCCCCGACATGTTCCCAGCACTTAGTGCACATTGGGTGCTACTCGAGTGGCCACGTGCCCGGTTTTCGACCGGAAAGTCTAGTGAAAAAGGGGACCTGACAGTGTCTGCTCAGATCTACTGACTGGACACCCAAAGTTCAGTTACTGCAGGGGGAGAGCCAAAGAGGCACTGGGTCTTCACCCACACCAGCCCCTACTCAGTCGGGGCTGCCTCCTACCTGCATTGGGCAGCTGCAGCTCCCAATCCTGGCTCCACAGGCAAGTTACTCCTGACCCGGGAAGGAACAAGGGGGTGGGAGAGGGAAGAGGAGTGGATGGGGGTGGAACCTTCGGGGGAAGAGGTGGGGCAGGGGTGGGATCTCAGGGGAAAGCGATGGGGCAGGGGAGGTTCTGGCACTCCTGCTGGAGTGTCTGGTTTTTAAAAATTACCAAGTTGGGAACCCATGTAGCTAGCTGAGACTCTGTGAAAAATATGAACAAACATACAAATATCACTTTCACAGTGGTAGACTTACTAGCTAGCAATAAATATATTACAATGATTTTGATGTGTATCTGGGTAAGGGGACTGTTGGCCCTTTACTGAAACTTAGTGGAGTTTTTTGGTTGGCCCTCTCCCAGTACCAAAAGCCAGGGGAAGGGCCAATGAGAAACCAAGGCCCTGAGACTGACAGTCCCCAGGGCCAATGGGGAGAGGTTAACGCTCTAAGTCAGCCTCATTGACAAGACAGGCAGGCCAATGAGGGAGTCAGGAGCCCGTCCTCTGTGTGAGCTGGAGCTGCCTGCCAGAGAAGGGCAGAGCTAAGGGGAGAGCAGCAGCCTGAGCTGGGCTGGAGGCAGAGCAGCAGTAGCCAGAAGCAGAGAGGCGCAGCCCAGGGAGCTGGGCTGGAGGCAGAGCAGCAGCAGTGCTGAGGCAGAGGGGAGCTGGGGCTGGAGCAGTCCAGAGCCGGGAGCTGTGAGCAGCTGGGGAGAGCAAGGGGGACTCTGGGCAGAAGGCCCGGTGCAGGGAGACGCCCCCAGCCAAGGGTGCTGGCAGGCCAAACTTGGAGGGGGAGCATAACTCCGACAGGAGAGGACTCATGCTGGGAAGAAGGGTCCTGCCACCTAGAGCCTGAGGGCGTGTGGCCACCGTCAGTGCACGTGTCTGACCTGCAGCATCCCTGCAGCACAGCCAGGGCCTGGGCAGGAGGCCTGGGACATGCTAGGAACAGACTGAACTGCTCTGGCTTTCCAGAGATGCTGTTTGTGGTTCATCCCACAGAGCGGGGTGACGTGTTTTCCTTTCACTGTTCCCATTTTTTCCTCTTTTTTTTTTTTTAATCACTTGCTGTTTAAAAAATTGTATTTGTTCTGAACTCTATGCAATGGTCAGAGAAAAGGTCAGGGAAGCATCCAGAGGGGAAAGAGCACCCCGGAGTGGGCCCATCCTCACCCCTGTCCTGAGTGGTCACAACAAGATTGGGAGTCGAGCCCCTCAGGAATCCTGGGCCCAGCCTAGGTGGGGTTACGAGGGTTCTGCCACACAGGAGAGTGGAAGGGGAGTCCTCAAGATGAGGCAGGATCTGGGTGAAGGGAGTGGGAATAAGGACTCAGATCCTTCTGCTATTCGATTCCACCCGGGGGGTGTATAAGCCAGGAAAATTCCTCACAATAGCAGGACTATTTCTCTGCTTACCTTAATTATTTTAGGAAAAAGTGTCAGAGCCGCCACCAGCAAGAGTTCCTGGCCGCATACTGAAGCCACCAAACATTTGGTTGTGAGAAGCCCTGGGCTAGATGATCGTGATGGTCCCTTCTGACCTTAAAGTCTATGAGTCTAACACAAGCCGGACACAGAGATGCTGCAGCGCGATGAGTTGATCGGTAGGACCCAGGAGCAGCTGGGAGGCGGCTCTGGGGGGAGCGATCGCTGGGCTCAGGCCCGGCAGCAGGAAGTGACTCGCAGCCGCTGCGGTGACTCTGGCTCCAGGCTCCAGGCGAGATCCCCGAGCCCCGGCGGCTGGTGCTGGGAGCCCGGAGCCCTGGCTGCAGCCGGGAGAGGGGAATCTCCAGCAGGGCCCTTCCCGCTGCTCCCCAGGAGCCTCTCCCAGGGCAGAGCCCCCAGCCCGGCCAGGCCCCTTCCCGGCCCGGCCCCTGCCCCAGGGGGCCCCGCTCGGAGGGAAGGTGAGAGACACCCGCCCCCCCCCGTCACCCCCGGGCTGCAGGGGGAGGTTTGGCCCCAGGCTGCTCCCAGCGGAGCTGGCTGCGATTCCCTGCCCGGGGCCCAGGAAAGCTGCCGCCAATTCCCTCTGTGTGCGGGGCGGGGGGAGCCAGCCCGGGCTGTGCTGGGGCTGGGACTGGGACAGCCACACGTGGGGGGACTGAGGGGGGTGGGAGCCGGGGTGCAGGGGGTAGAAGACCCCCAGATGGGGTGAGCCAACTGCAGTGGTTGCAAAAATAAGGGGGGTGGGGGCATAGGGGCTTTTCTTCCCCTCTTTGGCGGGATTTCAGCTCCCATTTCCCAGGGCCGTGTCCTTAAAGGCCCAGTGCATCGCAGAGCCTGGACAGGGACCCTCTCCTGTATAAGATGCTACTGAGCTGCTAAAAGAGACTCGATCCAGCGAAATATTTACAGACGCCCCCCCCCCCAACCCAACAACTATCATTGTCACACTTACTTACTTTTAGTGTTTAAAAGAATCTAGTTCACAGTTTCTATGTCTGTAAAGCCGCCCAGCGCTTCATAAATGTGTCTTAGCCAGGGTGCCTGTTCCCCTGCATTAGACTCCTTTTGGAATCCAGTCTGTGCAGTTTCACGCCTTTAAATTAGTTCCTTTTAAAAATATTATTTATATTACTCTGAGCTCTTCATCCTAAACTTCATTAACATTGTGCAGAGGGATATCATTGTGCCATGGAATTCATATTTCTTAGTAGCAAATAATCATGGGAAATATTAACAGTTGCTAGTAGCTTGACAATCACATCTCAGGGTGACGCTGTAACATTTCCTATTTCTATTGCACTATTGTAATTTGAGTTCAGTGCTGATTGATTTCATGGGCTGGTCTCAAAACTCCTTCAGTTTGCTTTGATGCACCAATGGGGCTTGCCTTAGCCAATTACTTTGTCTCTGTGTCCAGCACACTAGTGCTTTATCCCATGTCCCATTTGTGTGTAGAACTTGGTTCCCAAATACTCACTAATGGCCAGAAGTTTCAAGGTTGAAGGCACCTAGATACTTTGTAATATGCCACTAGTGGCCAAAATCCTTTTAAAAATCTGTCCCTAAGGGCCTTAGAGTGTCTTGTATAAAATGGTTATCAAAAGGAAATTTCTATGGTATTATTTACTAAGCACAGGTATACAACCCCAAGATCGATTGTCAACCCCAAGAACTCAAACCCCATGAGTTATGCACCCAAAAGTCTAGAATTTAAATACAGAAATCAAGACATTTTGTTTTTCTTTTATTATCTTGTTGTGTCTGAGCCTTTGGGGTGTACTAGCTTCATGCTTTTACAGCTACCCCTTCCAAAGGATCCATATATCTAGAATGGCCGTACAATCCTGTAACATTCAATGCCATTTTGCACTTCCGGGAACATGTGATATCCCCACCACCACTTGTAACTGAAAATTGATTTTAAAACCTTATGTGTGTGAGTAACCCCCCATCCTGCACACATAGAAGTGCACATCTTACTCTTCTGGGATTTCATTTATTGCATACATCAATGTTGATTTTTCTACTGCATTGTTTGTACTTCTAATGGCCTATTTAAAGTTCACAGCCTTTTAAGGATGCTACATTTTTTGTTCTGATACATTTCAGGGATGTTCTTCATTATGACAAATGTACTGATTTGTGCGGCCAAAGTCATTTTTTAAAATGAACTGTTCTGTTTCTCCTTTGCATTGATCAGGCAGGAGGACGCAGTGCTGACCTCACCTAGTTTACCTTTTGGTGAAACTAAAGTGCTTTGCCTCTTTTATGTTTTCACACTGGGATAGCGAATGCACATTAGTTACCCCCTGGTATAAACACCCATTGTCTTATAAACACAGACTATACTGCTGACTGGGATGTTAAATGACCCATTATTGTTCATGGGCTGAAAACTCTGATACTGATTGTGTGCCTGTTACTACTGCTCCTTTGCCAGGTGTTGCATTTGAATGTCTGCACCAATTTGTGGGGGCATCATGGAAAACAAGTTGAAGCATTTGAAACTAAAGGAACTAGCAGGGGATTCCACTTCCCCCCTCCCCCACACAATTTCTCTTATTTCTGTCCCTTTACTCATTGAGGGCTTGTCTGCAGGGTCTGACACTAAAGGTGTGAAGTTAATGCACCTAAGAGCTGGTATACACTATGGGGGGATCGATCTAAGTTACGCAACTTCAGTGACATGAATAACGTAGCTGTAGTCGATGTACTTAAATCTACTTTCTGTGGTGTCTTCAATGTGGTGTGTTGACAGGAGACGCTCTGCCGTCGATTCCCCTTGCGCGTCTCGTTGAGGTGGAGTACCGGAGTCGATTTATCACGTCTACACTAGACACGATAAATCAATCCCCACTGGATCGATTGCTGGCTGTCGATCCGGCCAGTAGTGTAGACAAGCCCTTAGTTCAAGCGCTTTAAACCCCTGTCTGGATGCTCTCATTCAGAAGTCAGGTGGCCTTAATTTTGACAGTGGCAGTCAGGGCAACCACAGACAAGTTCAGGAGACCTCCGCCCCAATACTATTAATTATCAGGCCTTTGATCTCTTCCTGAAAAATTTTAAAGTTTTGTATAGTCCAGGTGTAACCCACATTAGCTTTTTGAAGTCCAAAGAGAAGGATTGAAGTAGTTAGGCACTCATCTCCCCTTCCCTGAGTGTTGTCCTGGATAGAAACACCATTATGATTGTTCAAAGGTCTCAGTTTTGGCCTGACAAAATGTCAATAAATAGGTTAAGATTGAAATTTAAGGTGATCTCACTTGTTCTCTGTCTCCTGCACTAGTCAGGACATCATTGATGAGCAGCAGAATGAAGGCAAGATAGTTTCATGGTAAATCCTGCTGTATAGTGATTCCCTTTATAAGCAACATAGACAAAGTGGGAGCACTATTGTCCCATGAGAATGAACCGATCTACATTTTTCATCCTTTAAACTGTAAAGACTCTTCTTTGATCTCAGGCTCTCCCTGCTCGCTAAATGTTAGCTAAACTTTATCTCTTACTAACTAGAACTGTCAGGAAAATGTAACTTGTCTGTTACCCCTGTCTTACATTTGGATGGTCATATCGGTGAGTCTCTGACTTTGATAGTCACAAAGGTGTGAGGACACACCCTGACAGGCATAGTAAAAGTATTTTCAGCTCACATAAAACATTATGATGTTGTGTCTCAGCGTATGTGCAAAATGCAAGGCTGATCTCCTGGCTCAAAAGTATCCAGGGATAGGGTGGGGCAGTTACTAGACATGCTCTGTATTTGTTACCAAAGCTGTATAGGATGGTTTCATTGGAGACAAGCCACCTGGCAGGCGGCTCCTTCTTTACTCACCTGATAGCTGAGGCAGTCAGAGCTTGGACGGGAGATCTGTGTTTGTCAGCCCTGTTTCACAGAATCCCAGTCTTGGTGCTCTGGGACTGCTCTGAATGAAGCCAGGCCGGACTCTAGCGCAGTGCACCTCCCCTCGGGCACACTCTCAGCAGGGCAAGAAGCCTCCTCAGCTTCAGCACCTCCTGGGTCTGACATTGGAGCGTGTAGCACCCCTGTTCACACCGTGAGCTCCCCGCAGGGAGTCCATCTAACTGGAACACTTAGGGAAGCCTGACACCATGTCCCTTAAAGGGCCATACACCCCAGCTCCACAGTCAGCAGTGACTCTCAGCCAGCTTGGAAAACAGACGGGTTTGTTAATCGTTGGGAACACAGCATAGAACAGAGCTTGTAGCACAGAAATCAGGAGCCTTCAGCAAAGTCTATCTTGGGGGAGATCCAGAGTCCGGAGCCCTGGGCTCTCCCCGCTGAGTCCCAAACCAGGAAACTGACCCGCTTCCAGCCACCCAGCCTCAATCACGCCCAGCTGCCCTACTCCGTGATTTGTCTCTTTCCTGGGCAAACAGGTCACCTGGCCTCCCCCTCTCTCTTTGTTCTACAACACCTTTGCCTGGCTCCTTGCCGAGGATGGACTCTGGCCATCACTTGCCAGGATACAGAGTGTTCAGCCATTTTCTGTGCCCAGGCATCCAGTCTGCAGTCACCCCTGCCCTCTAGGGGTCTTCACAATGATTACGCACCCTTGGCCCACCACCTCAACACTTGAGTAACACATTGGGGAAACTGAGGCACACACAGTATTCGGAAAAAAACATTAAGAAAATTCCCACTTTGTCACACCCTGGGATATCTGTGGGCTGCTCAGCACAAGAGCATGCTTCTGGCTGCTGTGTGGGAAAGGTTTGCTGACAACGCTGAGAACTGTTTTGAAAGGAAGGAGACCCTGACGTTCTTCACATCTGATGAACCCAGGTGCTTCTGCTACACATGGCCACATTACAGAGACAGGGCTAGATTCACAATGGCACACAGGCATCCAAACCCCAGGCTAAACACATATATCTGGGATTTGGAGCCTAAATCCCAGTTTAGGCTCCACTGAGAGATACAAAACTCATGACGAAACCCCAGGTGCCAAAACTCAGCAGCAGCTATATTTTCAGAGTAAAAATTCCCTGAGGGACATTAGTGTCTGCCTCTGAGTATGCGCCCTGCTGCCTTCTCCGGGGCATCTGGACCTAGATATCGGTAACAGCTACCACTAGGAAATTGTGCTGGCAGCTGTTTGTGCTGTAACGCCAGCAGGAAAACCCGAAGATGGGGCAGACATAAGAGGTTTTGCCTACAGCTCAGTGATATGTTAACAGGGTGTCAAGGCTGCATCCCCACTCTGAACTTTAGGGTACAAATGTGGGGGCCTGCATGAAAACTTCTAAGCTTAACTACCAGCTTAGCTCTGGTCCGCTGCCACCACTCCCAAAGTGCTAATTCCCTTCCCTGGGTAGCCTTGAGAGACCCTTCACCAATTCCCTGGTGGATCAAGATCCAACCCCCTTGGATCTTAAAACAAGGAGAAATTAACCATCCTCCTCCTTTCTCCCACCAACTCCTGGTGGATCAAGATCCAACCCCCTTGGATCTAAAAACAAGGAGAAATTAACCATCCCCCTCCCTTCTCCCACCAACTCCAAGGAAAATCAATCAGGTTCTTAAAAAGAAGGCTTTTAATTAAAGAAAAAGGTAAAAATCATCTCTGTAAAATCAGGATGGAAATAACTTTACAGGATAATCAAACTTAAAGAGCCCAGAGGACCTCTAGCCTTAGGTTCAAAGTTACAGCAAACAGAGATAAACACTCTAGCAAAAAGGTACATTTACAAGTTGAGAAAACAGATAAAAACTAACACGCCTTGCCTGGCTGTTTACTTACAAGTTTGAAATATGAGAGACTTGTTCAGAAAGATTTGGAGAGCCTGGATTGATGTCTGGTCCCTCTCAGTCCCAAGAGCGAACAACCACCAAAACAAAGAGCACAAACAAAAGCCTTCCCCCCACCAAGATTTGAAAGTATCTTGTCCCCTTATTGGTCCTTTGGGTCAGTTGTCAGCCAGGTTACCTGAGCTTCTTAACCCTTTACAGGGAAAAGGATTTAGGAGTCTCTGGCCAGGAGGGATTTTATAGTATTGTACACAGGAGGGCTGTTACCCTTCCCTCTATAGTTATGACACAGGGCCTGACAAATAACCTCAGTGGCCTAGCAGGGACAACTCCATGAGCAGAACCCTGTCTGGGGCAGACATAAAGGGGTTTTGTCTAGAGCCCAGTGACAGGCTAATCTGGCCCTGTGAATCACCATAGGAGACTTGGTGGCAAAGCACTGGCAAGTGACACCTCCATGATCCGAGTTAAGGGAGCAGACCTTGTAGACCAGGCCCAAGGCTGGTAGCCAGCGAGCAATAGCCAAATTGCTGGTTGATCCAATCTCTTACCAGAGCAAATCACACACAGCATCACTGTCGCCGTGAAATGTGTCTCCTGATGTTCTGGGCAGCCTCTCTAGGACCAGGACTCCCTCACCCTAGAATCCCTGTTGATACTGGGGACTCTGAACAATCGTGGGTCTCCATAGAAATGCCCCTTCTCCCCACTCCCTGGGATCAGGATGTCTCCTTTCATTGTCCCATTGACTCAGTGACATTTATGGATGATGCCCCCGTAGAGCCGTGGCCTGGGGATGTGGAGGCTCTGAAGGGCAGGGAGATTTCAGTGGGATGGGTTTATTGGTAGGGCCCAGAAGGATCTGGAGTGGTGTGTCTTAGAGGTGAGTTCTTCTTCCAGGTCTTTTCTTCTTCTTCTTTTGTTCTTTCTGCTGGTCTCCTTCTTGGACCACAGTTTGTATAGTGAAACTTGAGTCCTGCTTAACTATACCTTAACCAATCATTTTACTAAAATTTTACTAGCCAATCCTAACATGTTGTACCAAAATTCTCTAACCAATCATACCCCACCCCCTTAATTAATTTACACCTACCAAAATCAATTATGTAACAAACAGAAACAATCAAAGAATCAGACAGAGGTCATCCACCCAAATAGTAGAGAAGTTGGGACCATAAAGACAAAACAATAAAGAAATGAGGATTTCACAACCACAACTATTGGTAAGTGGTTTCTTGACGGACAGAATGCTGTCCAACTAAGTTTTCTTTCACCATCTTAAGATCTGTTTCTTTATCTGGTGATAGTGGGGGCTATTGGGACAGGGTCTACTTTTTAACAGCCTGATGTTACATTGGTTTAATGTAATTTAGATGGAATGTGAGGACGTGACTTTCTGCTTCTTAGCTCATGGCTGCAGACAAAGGCCTTAGGCCTCACAGTATGGCTATAGGAAAAGGCCTTATCCTTAGTGGAGTCCCTCATTCCCAGCAACAGGAAGGGAATCACACTCGATGCAGTAACTGGGCATTGCAGTGCGTAATCCCCATTCACAGCAAAATCCTGGAGCCCTGGCTGCACACAGGAGAGGTGTATAGTGTAAGGCACAGGCAGTAACATTCCTGCTGTGCCCCTGGAGCCTCTCCCAGGGCAGAGCCCCCGCCTGGCCAGGCCCCTTCCCGGGCCCCAGCCCCTACTCCCAGGGATGGTTCCACTTGGAGGGAAGGTAAGAGAGACCCACCCATTCCCCACCACCCCTGGAAGTGATGCCCTTTGGTCACCCATGGGGTAGGAGAGCATGAGGCACTGCCCCACCCAACAGCCAGTGGGAACATTTTTCCAGGAACTGGTCAAACAAGCATTGGGGGTGAGCAGGGGACTAACTCCTCAGGGCTCAGAAACGACAAGGCAAATATCCACAGGCACCCCCTGCCCCTCCCAGGCAGACACCCCCTGCTCTTATTATTTGATTTAAACATTAAAAAAGACACACTCATGATTTTGGGGTCAGTCTCCTGAGTGTTTTGGGCTGCCCAGGGCCCTGGTCTGATATATGTGCAGGATTCAGATCTCAGCCACACTGGTGACAGACCAGAGTCACTGCTGGGTATGGCAGGGGGTGAGTGTGGATGGGCCAATGAGATCAGCCTCTGCCTGCGGTTACCAGCTTTGCCCGTTACTTTGGGGTACACTCATTTATTAGGGTTACTCTTCTGGGGCGGGGGGGGGTTCTCTACTTCTATCAATGTACTGCTTGTGTCACTTGTGTTCTCATACAGCGCTCTACTTCTCCCTGCTGCAATTCCCCTCCCAATGGAGCTATCCTGCAGGACCTAGGTTCCCCAGGGCTGGGTTCCTCCAGCCCCAGAATCAGATGAGCGCACACACACACACACACACACACACACACATATACATATTAACAGAGCACGTCTGACAGGATCTGGTTAATCAGCACTCCCAAGCTGACCCCTTATGTGTCCCTGGAATCAGCAGGCTGGGTTGAGCAGCACCTCCAATCTCCCACCCTCATATGCCCCAGGTTCAGCACGTCCCTGTCTCCACTTTCACGTTACAGTCGTTTTGGTAGTAACCCACTTGATGAGCAAACCCCACAGGATTTTTGGGTGCTGCAGGGATCTTTAGTTTAGGTACGAGGAGGAGCGTTGCTGCAGAGCAAATGGGGTAGCCAAAAACACCCACGGGAAGTTGGGGGGGGAGGGGAGAGGGAAGCAACCAGCTTAACCATGAAAGTTATTTATTGCCAGGTAATAACCATAGGGGAGCCAAACAAAACAGTTATAATATTAAATCTAACTTAAATTTGATTATAAAAGTCAGGTTGAGAAAACTATAACTGATCACACAAGTCATGGTAAGAAGGCTATACCGAGAGAGAGAGAGAGAGAGAGCTGGGTTCTCACCACTCCATGATGCTTGCATCGATCGGGGATCCCAGGTGATGGTGTTAGCTGAGGGTCTGGAGTGCTGGAGACAGGCAGAGCCCCCAGCACGATCAGTCAGGAGAAGATGAAGTCCCAATGGAACTGATGCAAATTTTGGATCCAGGCATCAGAGCACTTACTTGAGCGTGGGTAGGGGGTTTTGTAGGGAAACAACAATGGTTCAAGGGAGATCACTAGATTTGTTTATGTGTAAACTGATGGCTCAAGGGCGTATACCAAAATTGTTTTGTTCAAGCTAGACAATAGGAACTCACCATTCCTGGTTATGGGTGGTGTTCCTTCCAGGGAGCTCACAATGCAATTAGGCAGCGTCAGTATTTTGGATACCAATAAAGGATTTATTAAAGCTAATGTTAAAAAAAATTACATAACACACAGGTTAAGAATAGAGTGTGTGTACATCTGGGTATAGTGCTTAGATTATCCACACATACAAAGTTCATTTTAAAAGTCAAAGATAATGAAGTACATAATTAGCAATAACTCAAATTTAGGGGAATAAATTTAACCAAACTGTTTAAATATTAGAATCCAAACACTGGTTACATCACTCATGAAAAGTTATACAGAGAGTTGTTTGTCGAAAGCAAATATATCAATGTGTGTAAATTGTCTCTCAGTAATTGAGAATTTGCAGGCTTGGATTCATTAACATCTGGAGCAGAGATTCCCCCATGCTGCATTGCTTCCCTGTTTTTCTGGTCCCAGAGTTCAGTGCAGTTCTTGCCTTGGAATCTCTGGTCTCCAGTCTGTATGCTAGTGGAGGTGCCGCCCTGTCCCATCTTCTATGCAAATGAGGCTACGGGAGTTGCCTTAATCCTGTCACCCTTGTCTGGACGGGTTTAGGTTCGTCTCCCATGTCCTTTTCATTGCTTCCTTATCTGTCTTTCTTCTGACTTGGTTCAAGCAGAGGCTGGGGGGGGTCCTTGATTAGTCAGACAGGATGGATACTGTGCCCTGGTTAGGTAACACTGCCAGTCCCTGGGGGCTAGGGGCAGAGTCCAGGGCAACTCGTTAATCGGGTGTTGCCACCAGAGGGCTCTGGTTATTGCTAAGGGAGAGGAGGCGGTTGGTGTGTGTCTCTCTCTGCTCAGGATATTAGAGTTCTGGAGTTGAGCTCCCTGGGTCCGAAGCTGCTGCCTCCTGTATTTTGACTTGGGAGCCCAAACCTAGAAGCAGAGGAGAGACCTTTGTTAAATCCCCTCTGTGCCCAGCCCAGGTGGGAATTTGCTGCGGTGGCTGGAACCAGCCCCTGGGGCAGCGCTGGGTTCTGCCCACACCAGCCCCTGAGCCGCAGCCTGCAGGTGATGGAGAGACCTGGGGGTAAAGGGCTGGGACTGGGCAGGAAAGTGACTCTGCACAAAGGGCCCATTTCAGGGACTGGCTGGTGAGTTTGGCCTACATGGGGAGGGGTTTCCCTGTGTGTCTGCGAGTCCCAGAGCTCCTGCCCCCATGGACACAGCCAGGTTCAAACCCCTGTTAGCAGTGGCAGTGACTGAGCTGCCTAATGAGAGCAAAGGCCCAGGGCAATAGTGCAGTCGCTGGTTCTCCTAAGGGAAAAAGATAAAAAGGGAGAGAGGAGAGACTGGAAGGGGAAACCAGGAACAACAAAGGGGAGGGAGGCTCCCAGATCCCAGACCTGCCCGGATCCATTCCCTGCATCCCCCTGGGAACAAGGGGAGGAGCTGAGAGAGGAAAAGCCAGTTCCTGACTCGGCTGAACACTGCACTACTTGGGGGGGAAGGGGAGAGTTAGAGGGGTGACACGACAATGTCAGGGGCAATCCCCCAAGGTGGCTCCTTTGGTTCTGCTCTTTTTCCAGCATTGGTTTCAGAGACTCTCTTATGGGGAGAGTTTAAAAGTGCCCCGTGGGGTTTAGTTACGCTGGGAGGGCCCTGGCCTGGGTGTTAATGAACTAACTGGGTTTCTTTCCAGTGTGGAAGAGTCCAGAGCGTCTGTCTGCAGGGAGAGAGCCTGGGGGGAATCGGGCTGTGACATGCACTCAAGCTCCTTCTGAAACCTTCCCAATCGCCCTGACAGGCTGAGGAATCACATCCAGATTTCACTCAAGATCGTCCCGTCTTCCAGGGGACAGGGAAGGGAAATGGCTGTGATGGAGTCAGCTCAGGTAGGGGATTTTCAGGGAGCTGTTGGACAGGGGGAGGGAGAGGCAGGGAGGAGACAGGGTGTGATAAACCTGCTGATTTTCTGAGTAGGATGGGGCATACCACCATTTGTCAAAGAGGTCATAACCCTCCTGGGCAGTGCTGGGAACATTTTCCAGACTCCCAGTGCTGGAGCCTGAACCCAGTGGCCAGAGGCTGCTGTGAAATACGAAGGAAAGCTTTTGGGATTCCTGTCCCTTCCCTGGCTCAGTGCTCTGCTCTCTGTATCCGCCTGTGGCTGGCAAGTGTGCGGTAATTGGTAAATGAGAGGACCCTGCCCTGCTCCATCTGCTTTTGGGGGGACAAGGAAGTCTCACCTTCTCCCCGCCTCATGAAGACTCCTGGTGCTCTGAGCAGGGTGGGGGTGGGATTCTGTTACTAGGGTCCTCCCAGAGCTTCTAAGAAGTTTTTTTCTTTCTTCCTCTCCTGTGACTAGTGGGTTTGTGGCTGTGGCAGCAGGGGCTGAGTGGGGGTCTCTTGTTGTTTCAGTTGCCGGTGACCTTCGAGGAGGTGGCTGTGTATTTCACCCAGGGGCAGGGAGCTCTGCTGGACCCCAGTCAGAGAGCCCTCTACAGGGACGTCATGCAGGAGAACTATGAGATGGTGACCTCGCTGGGTAAGGGATTCCTGTCCCCTCTGTTATTAGAAGCCATGAGGTCTTCATTTCTGACTCTGCTCAGGTTCTCCCCTGGTCAGTTAGATTGGAGGGGAATGGGTTCCATAATGCGCAGCTGCCACATGAGAGAGACTTTCATTGGGACACAGGTGTCAAAAGCTAATGGACATGCGAAACCATGCCCACCCCTCCAGCATTTTGGGGGGGGCAGAAGTCATTCATTGTCCTGTCTGTATTGTTTCTTACTGACGCCCAAAATCCCTCTTCATTTCCCTTCTTGGGAATAGCTCCAGCCGTGGGGAAGACTCTGGACTCTGCAGATTTAGAAATAGGAAATGGTCTAACTCCAGAGCTGTGTGCGCATCAGCAAGGCCCAACAGCACATAGATCCTGGGAACTCCTTGTGAGGGCGTAGCAATTCCCCCCACCTCCCCAGACGTCTGCTTCTCCCAAGAGGGCTCAGTGATCATGTTCCCGTGCTGTTGGATTCCATGTTCCCCCAGCAGGTCATGGGGAGAGGTACCACTCACAGAATGCCCTTTGTGACAGACACTCTTCCAATCCTCCATGCGCCCTGACCTTGTCTCTTTTCACTCCCTGTGCAGGATTTCCCATTCCCAAACCTGAACTGATCTCCCACCTGGAACGAGGGGAAGAACTGTGGGTCCCGGATCTCCAGGTCTGTGAGGAAAGAGAGATCCTGAGAGGCAGTCGCACAGGTGAGGACTGAAACAGAAACCATCTGGTGAATGAAGGAAAAAGTTGAGAATTCCAAAAATATGCTGTGAGTAAGAGCCCTTAGTTCTTCCTCACCTCAGCCAGGGCTGTAGTCAACAGATACCATTCACGGCTTTCCACGCGTCCTGTTAGCTGCAGGAGTTTCCTTCCCAACTTTCCATCCCTGGGAGTGTTTGGGTGGGATCTGGAGGCAAAATCCAGTTGCTCAGTCTTCACAATGTTAGCATATTGGGTTTTCCCTTGGTGCTATTCCTCTTTCTCCCCAGCACAGTGACTCCTCTGTTGTCCCACAAACTTATACAGAATCGTTTTAGGGGTTAAGACAAAGATGCCACATTTATTATGATAACAATTTGATTTATGACCGATAACTAATATTTTAATTCTTATACACACACATTATACCTAATACCTATACACACACACACATACACACACACATTTACACACACACATTTATCAGATGTTCTGCAGCTGCTGCATAGTTACCAGTCCTGCTTGAGTCTGTGGCTTGAGTTTGCAGCTTGGGTTCGTAGCTTGTGGCGGCTAACTGGCCAGGAAAGCCGGGCACAAGGACGAGCTGGGTCTCTGTTGGGCATGCACCGATACCCTTCCATGTTGGCAGCAGAATGTTACCCTCCTTCAAAGTTTTCCATCTCACCCATCCTTTTTGTAGGCTTTAGTTTGAATCCAGAGTCTATAGGTCTTGTTGAGTCACGCTGCCTCTGGGTTTGGTGATTGATCACCCGTCAATTGCAGACATGACTTTCAGCCTGGGACCTGGCTTTGATCTTCCTTCTATTGTACCTTTTCTTTTTAGGGTGGATTTTTCTTACTTTGTTAGGGCTCTTATCTGCATCTTCAGCCATTGGTGTTTGAACTCTAATCAGGACAGGCTGGGGCTGGAGGTTGATTCCATCATCCATACATACCTCATTCACACATCTAAACTAAACTAATAAGATTACAGCAGGGTTTGCAAAAATGAAGGTTGCAGCAAGCCCTTACGAAATGAAGTAAGCTTTTTAAAATGGGGTTTGAATTACAATATGGCAAACAGTGAACAGAAGTTACAATATAGACAAGTATAACAAATGGTGAACAGAAGTTACAATACTGAAACAGTGCAAGTCTCAGTGATTTAAGCAGGAATTGGATTAATAGTAAAACTTACAAAGGCAGCTGACTGAACTGCTATGGCTCTTAACAAGTATCTGAACTGTTAATTAGCCAGTTATTGGGGTAACCAGTTTTATGAATGAAAATTGTTTCATTCATAAAACTTTATTTATAAAGTTACATTAATAAAGTGAACAATTAAAAACAATTTCATTTATCAGTCCTACACCTGTCTGGATTGTCTCTATCTCCCAACAGGTGATGAGACAGTGGATAAAAAGAAGGATGGGAATCATCATGAGGAAGTTCCTGGGCAAATGGAACCACAGGGGACCTTTGTGGGAAGAGCTGATGGGAGTTTATCCCAATGCTTGGAAGAGGGAGAAGCCTGGGGAAATTGGCACAAGTCAGAGAGGCGACTGAAAAACCACTCAAGGAAGAAAGTGGATGAATCTATTATATGTGGGGGAGGAGACAAGGATCCCACAGCCCAGCAGACCAATCCTAAGGAAGAGAAACCCTATCAGTGCCTCGAATGTGGAAAAGGGTACATTTTCAGATCGCCGCTTGTGACACATCAGACAATCCATACTGGAGGGAAACCCCTTCAATGCTTGGCCCATGGGGAAAGCTTCAATAACTGCTCAGATCTTAATAACCATGGGAAAAGCCACATGGGAGAGAAAACCTATCAATGCCTCGAGTGTGGAAACTGTTTGAATTGGAAGTCAGCATTAATTACACATCAGAGAATCCAGACAGGAGAGAGACCCCATAAGTGCTTAGACTGTGGAAAAAGTTTCATACGGAGGTCACACCTTGTTAAACATCAGGCATTCCATAAAGGAGAGAGACCCCACAAGTGCTTGGACTGTGGGAAAAGTTTCATACAGAGGTCAGACCTTACTAAACATCAGGCTATCCACACAGGAGAGAGACCACATAAGTGCTTGGACTGTGGGAAAAGTTTCATACAGAGGTCAAACCTTATTAAACATAAAGCAATCCACACAGGAGAGAGACCCCACAAGTGCTTGGACTGTGGGAAGAGTTTCATACAGAGGTCATACCTTGTTAAACATCAAGCAATCCACACAGGAGAGAGACCACATAAGTGTTTGAACTGTGGAAAAAATTTCATACGGAGGTCACACCTTGTTAAACATCAGGCAATCCACACAGGAGAGAGACCCCACAAGTGCTTGGAATGTGGGAAAAGTTTCAAACAGAGGTCACACCTTATTAAACATCAGGCAATCCACACAGGAGAGAGACCACATAAGTGCTTAGACTGTGGGAAAAGTTTCAGGAACAGATCAGCCCTTTCTAAACATCAGGCAATCCACACAGGAGAGAGACCCCACAAGTGCTTGGATTGTGGGAAAAGTTTCATACAGAGGTCAGACCTTATTAGACATCAGGCAATCCACACAGGAGAGAGACCCCATAAGTGCATGGACTGTGGGAAAAGTTTCATACAGAGGTCAAACCTCATTAAACATAAAGCAATCCACACAGGAGAAAGACCCCACAAGTGCTTGGACTGTGGGAAAAGTTTCATACAGAGGTCAAACCTTGTTAAACATCAAGCAATCCACACAGGAGAGAGACCACATAAGTGTTTGAACTATGGGAAAACTTTCATAACCAGATCAGCCCGTATTAAACATCAGGCAATCCACACAGGAGAGAGACCCCACAAGTGCTTAGTGTGTGGAAAAAATTTCATGCGGCGGTCACACCTTGTCAAACATCAGGCAATCCACACAGGAGAGAGATCCCACAAGTGCTTGGACTGTGGGAAAAGTTTCATACAGAGGTCAAACCTTGTTAAACATCAAGCAATCCACACAGGAGAGAGACCACATAAGTGTTTGAACTGTGGAAAAAATTTCATATGGAGGTCAGACCTTGTTAAACATCAGGCAATCCACACAGGAGAGAGACCCCACAAGTGCTTAGCCTGTGGAAAAAATTTCATACGGAGGTCACACCTTGTTAAACATCAGGCAATACACACAGGAGAGAGATCCCACAAGTGCTTGGACTGTGGGAAAAGTTTCATACAGAGGTCAAACCTTGTTAAACATCAGGCAATCCACACAGGAGAAAGACCACATAAGTGTTTGAACTGTGGAAAAAATTTCATACGGAGGTCAGACCTTGTTAAACATCAGGCAATCCACACAGGAGAGAGACCCCACAAGTGCTTGGATTGTGGGAAAAGTTTCATACAGAGGTCACACCTTATTAAACATAAAGCAATCCACACAGGAGAGAGACCCCACAAGTGCTTGGACTGTGGGAAAAGTTTCATACAGAGGTCACACCTTATTAAACATCAAGCAATCCACACAGGAGCTAAACTTCTGTGACACTGGGAGAGAAAGGGTTAAGCAACTTGCATGTAATAGACCCAGTTCAACATTCAGAGATATGTTAAAAAGTGTGTCCATGTTATATAAGCTTGAGCTTTGAAATGTAAACTTATGTTAAAGACCTGGAAGAAGATGGTAACTGTAGTAGTCTATAAAAAGCAACGAAGAATCTGTGGCAACTTATAGACTAACAGAAGTATTGGAGCATAAGCTTTTGTGGGTGAATACCCACTTTGTCAGATGCATGTGGTGGAAATTTCCAGAGGCAGGTAGAAATATGCAGGCAAGAATCAGTCTAGAGATAACGAGGTTAGTTCAATCAGGGAGGATGAGGCCATCTTCTAGCAGTTGAGGTGTGAACACCAAGGGAGGAGAAACTGCTTTTGTAGTTGCCTAGCCATTCACAGTCTTTGTTTAATCCTGAACTCATTAATGTCATTTGCAAATTAACTGAAGTTCAGCAGTTTCTCTTTGGAGTCTGGTCCTGAAGTTTTTTTGCTGCAGGATCCCCTTTAAATTTGCTATTGTGTGTCCAGGGAGGTTGAAATGTTCTCCTACAGGTTTTTGTATATTGCCATTCCTAATATCTGACTTGTGTCCATCTATTCTTTTATGTAGGGATTATCCAGTTTGGCCGATGTACATAGCAGGGGGGCATTGCTGGCACAAGATGGTGTATGTTACATTGGTGCATGTACAAGTGAATGAACCGGTGATGTTGTGGCTGATCTGGTTAGGTCCTGTGATGGTATCGCTGGTAGAAATATGTGGGGAGAGTTGGCATTGAGGTTTGTTGCATGGATTGGTTCCTGAGTTAGAGTTACCATAGTGCGGTGTGTGGTTGCTGGTGAGAATATGCTTAAGGTTGGCGGTTTGTCTGTGGGCGAGGACTAGCCTGTCTCCCAAGGCCTGTGAAAGTGAGGGATCTTTGTCCAGGATGAGTTGTAGATGATGATGCATTGGAGAGGTTTTAGCTGAGGATTGTAGGTGATGGCCAGTGGAGTTCTGTTGGTTTCTTTCTTGGGCTTGTCTTGCAGCAGGAGGCTTCTGGGTACATGTCTGGCTCTGTTGATTTGTTTCCTTATTTCCTCGTACGGGTATCCTAGTTTTGAGAATGCTTGGTGAAGATCTTGTAGGAGTTGGTCTGTGTCTGAGGGGTTGGAGCAAATGCGGTTATAGCTCAGAGCTTGGCTGTAGACGATGGATCATGTGGTGTGTCCGGGATGAAAGGTGGAGGCATGAAGGTAGGCATAGCGGTTGGTGGGGTGGGATGGTGTTAACGTGAGTGTCACTTATTTGTACCGTGGTGTCTAGGAAGTGGATCTGCCTTGTAGATTGGTCCAGGCTGAGGTTGATGGTGGGGTGGAAACTGTTGAAATCATGCTCCAATACTTCTGTTAGTCTTTAAGGTGCCACAGGACTCTTCGTCACATTTTACAGATCCAGACTAACACGGTTACCCCTCTGATACTTGTAGTAGTCTATATTTGCCTTTATCTTGTTAGAGGTTAACAATGGAACCAAACAGTTCCTGTCTAGGGCTGTATTCTGTTAATTCAGAGATCAAAAGGGAATAATAACATTTAGATGAAACTTGGGTGTAATAATGTCATTGCATGTCTCTTTAAAGTTTGTGGTAAACTGTCTATGAACTTCTTTATGGATAATTACCTTATGTTAATCCATGTGGTTAATTACTGGTGATGTTTAGGAAATAGAAGGTTACTTCAAAAGCCTAGTGAACAATAGTTCTCCCAAGGACTGCCTGCTGATGAGAAGCTGCAAAAATCTGTATAAAAACTCTTGGGACCTGATCCTTTTCTCTCCAATCTTGTTAAGCTTTATTCAGAGGAAGTTTGAGTCATAAGATGGAGATCTCCAGTCCCATCTGGACTGCCCTGATATGGAACATTTTTACATGGACTATAACCTCATGAAAGGATTCTGAAAAGGACTCTTTACAATTCTTAAGCACTATCTCTACAGTGAAACTGACCTAAGGACTCTATTCATGTCTGTATGTATAATCTTTTAACCAATACTCTCACTCTCTTTTTTTTCTTTTAATAAATCTTAGTTTAGTTAATAAGAATTGGCTGTAAACGTGTATTTGGGTAAGAACTGAAGCATTCATTAACTTGGTGAGTAATTCAGCAAACAGCAGAGGCTAACAGCGGGAGTTTGCCTGGGATCTGTCAGAGAGGAGGTACGCTAAGTGCTGCATCAGGGGGGCTGTGCTGGTGAGTATCTGAGTGTCTGTTGCAGGGGACAGTTTGTCAGTTTGACCATGTGCTTGAGTGTTTGATTGTTTGTTTGAACAGTGTGAATTGGAAGTGCTTTGTTCCGTGTCGGCGTGACTGTTATAAAAAGGCAGTCAGCAGCGAACCAGCTGAGCGGCGAACAGCGGAGGCTAGCAGAGGGAGTTTGCCTGGGAGTTCACCTCGGGAGAGCCCACTGAGGCTTGCATCTTGCGGGCTTCTGTGAATTGCTGCAAGAGCTGAGGAAGCTCTTAGAAGGAAGCAATTATGGAAGGTGAGCGTTCAGTTGTTTTAACCTGCACAAGTTGTGCCATGTTTGTCTTTCTTCCACAGGACAGAAGTGACAAAGTGCAAGCTGGTCTCCATATTGGAAGAGAAGGTTCGAGGTCTGGAGAAGCAAGTATCAACCGTGCGTTGCCTACGAGAAAATGAAGATTTCCTGGACAGACGTCAGGATATGCTTGTACGGGCACAACGTTCTGAAGATTCGGAGCAGGCTGCCCAGAGGGGACAGAGGGATGGTGAAGAAATTTGGCAGCATGTTACCTCCAGAAGAAGAAAGAGGAGCGTCCATGTACCAGCAATGGAGATACAGGTGAACAACTGTTTTCATGTTCTCTCCACAGGTACTAATGGACTAGATGATACCTCTGAGGAAAGGGAGCAGAAGGAGGCTCCACCGATTGGAAGGCATGAGATGCACTGTCCTAGGGATTGGGGTTCCAAAACCACCTCTGGAAGCAGAGAAAAGAACTGACAGAAGGGAACTGCAATGCATGACGGTTCGTTAGCAAGAGTCAGGCTTCGTTAGCAAGACTCAGGCTTCGTTAGCAAGAGTCAAGCTAACTGTAACCCTGATAACCCTGATAACGCGAGATTTATAGAAGCGAGGAATGTGTAAGGCGGGTGAGGAAGAACTATGTAATAAGTCATTATGACCTGGTATGTATAGATAAGGTGTAGGAGACCTTGTGTAGATAAGGTATAGAAAATATTGTATGTTGGCAGGAGTCAAAACAATTGAGAAATGAGATATCAAAGAGACAAAATGCAGCTGTCTGTCCCTCATTATTTCTGTGAATGAAAGGTATAAATGCTTGCTGTAATTAGTTACCAGAGAGAGATCTGCTTAGCTCTCTCCTCTGCACAATTGTGAGAGTTAATAAAGCTTCTGACTTGCTGTACCTAAACAAAAGAGTGAGAACTCAGTTTTTCTCCGACACACCGCTCCCAAGAGAAGGAAAAGGGTGGTGGTGGTCGGGGACTCCCTCCTCTGGGGGACTGAGTCATCTATCTGCTGCCCCAACCGAGAAAACCGAGAGGCCTGCTGCTTGCCATGAGCCTGGATTCACGATGTGATGGAGAGACTGCCGAGACTCATCAAGCCCTTGGATCGCTACCCCTTCCTGCTTCTCCACGTGGGCAGCAATGATACTGACAAGAATGACCTTGAGCAGATCACTGCAGACTACGTGGCTCTGGGAAGAAAGATAAAGGAGTTTGAGGCGCAAGTGGTGTTCTCGTCCATCCTCCCTGTGCAGGGAAAAGGTCTGGGTCGAATTGTGGAATTGTGAAAGTCAACGAATGGCTACGCAGGTGGTGTCGGAGAGAAGGCTTTGAATTCTTCGACCATGGGATGGTGTTCCAAGAAGGAGGAGTGCTAGGCAGAGATGGGCTCCACCTAACGAAGAGAGGGAAGAGCATCTTCGCAAGCAGGCTGGCTAACCTAGTGAGGAGGGCTTTAAACTAGGTTCACTGGGGTAAGGAGACCAAAGCCCTGAGGTAAGTGGGGAAATAGGATACTGGGAGGAAGCACAAGCAGGAAAGTGCAAGAGGGGAAGACTCCTCTCTCAGACTGAGAAAGTAGGACAATCAGTGAGCTATCTTAAGTGCCTATATACAAATGCAAGAAGCCTGGGAAACAAGCAGGGAGAACTGAAAGTCCTGGCACAGTCAAGGAATTATGATGTCATTGGAATAACAGAGACTTGGTGGGATAACTCACATGACTGGAGTACTGTCATGGATGGATATAAACTGTTCAGGAAGGACAGGCAAGGCAGAAAAGGTGGGGGAGTTGCATTGTATGCAAGAGAGGAATATGACTGCTCAGAGCTCCGATATGAAACTGCAGAAAAACCTGAGAGTCTCTGGATTAAGTTTAGAAGTATGAGCAACAAGGATGATGTCATGGTCGGAGTCTGCTATAGAGCACCAGACCAGGGGGATGAGGTGGACGAGGCTTTCTTCCAGCAACTAGCAGAAGTTACTAGATCACAGGCCCTGGTTCTCATGGGAGACTTTAATCACCTTGATATCTGCTGGGAGAGCAATATAGCGGTGTACAAACAATCCAGGAAGTTTTTGGAAAGTGTAGGAGACAATTTCCTGGTGCAAGTGCTGGAGGAACCAACTAGGGGCAGAGCTCTTCTAGACCTGCTGCTCACAAACCGGGAAGAATTAGTAGGGGAAACAAAAGTGGATGGGAATCTGGGAGGCAATGACCATGAGATGGTCGAGTTCAGGATCCTGACACAAGGAAGAAAGGAGAGCAGCAGAATACAGACCCTGGACTTCAGAAAAGCAGACATTGACTCCCTCAGGGAACTGATGGGCAGGGTCCCCTGGGAGACTAACATGAGGGGGAAAGTAACAGAGGGGTAGCCGTGTTAGTCTGAATCTGTAAAAAGCAACAGAGAGTCCTGTGGCACCTTTAAGACTAACAGAAGTATTGGAGCATAAGCTTTCCTGGGTGAATGCCCACTTCATCAGACACAAGATGAAGTGGGCATTCACCCATGAAAACTTACGCTCTAATACTTTAGTCTTAAAGGTGCCACAGACCCTCTGTTGCTTTTCATGAGGGGGAAAGGAGTCCAGGAGAGCTGGCTGTATTTTAAAGAATCCTTATTGAGGTTGCAGGAAAAAAAAACATCCTGATGTGTAGAAAGAATAGTAAATATGGCAGGCACTTGGCTCAATAGTGAAATCTTTGCTGATCTTAAATGCAAAAAAGAAGCTTACAAGAAGTGGAAGATTGGACAAATGACCAGGAAGGACTATAAAAATATTGCTCAGGCATGCAGGAGTGAAATCAGGAAGGCAAAATCACACTTGGAGTTGCAGCTAGCAAGAGATGTTAAGAATAACTCAAGGAAATTGTGGGCCCCTTACTGAATGAGGGAGGCAACCTAGTGACAGAGGATGTGGAAAAAGCTAATGTACTCAATGATTTTTTTGCCTCTGTCTTCACAAAAAAGGACAGCTCCCAGACTGCTGCACTGGGCAGCACAGTATGGGGAGAAGGTGACCAGCCCTCTGTGGAGAAAGAAGTGGTTCGGGACTATTTAGAAAAACTGGACGAGCACAAGTTCATGGTGCCGGATGCGCTGCATCCGAAGGTACTAAAGGTGTTGGCGGATGTGATTGCAGAGCCATTGGCCATTATCTTTGAAAACTCATGGTGATCGGGGGAGGTCCCGGATGACTGGAAAATGGCTAATGTAGTGTGCATCTTTTAAAAAGGGAAAGAGGAGGATCCGGGGAACTACAGGCCAGTCAGCCTCACCTCAGTCCCTGGAAAAATCATGGAACAGGTCCACAAGTAATCAGTTCTGAAGCACTTAGAGGAGAGGACAGTGATCAGGAACAGTCAGCATGGATTCACCAAGGGCAAGTCATGCCTGATTAACCTAATTGCCTTGTATGAGGAGATAACTGGGTCTGTGGATGAGGGGAAAGCAGTGAATGTGTTATTTCTTGACTTTAGCAAAGCTTTTGATATGGTCTCCCACAGTATTCTTGCCAGCAAGTTGAAGAAGTATGGGCTGGATGCATAGACTATACGGTGGATAGAAAGCTGGCTAGATCATCGGACTCAACGGGTATTGATCAACGGATCCGTATCTAGTTGGCAGCCCGTTTCAAGTGGAGTGCCCCAAGGGTCGGTCCAGGGGCCGGTTTTGTTCAATATCTTCATTAATGATCTGGAGGATGGGGTGGACTGCACTCTCAGCAAGTTTGCAGATGACAGCAAACTGGGAGGAGTGGTAGATACACTGGAGGGTAGGGATAGGATACAGAGGGACCTAGATAAATTAGAGGATTGGGTCAAAAGAAACCTGATGAGGTTCAACAAGGAGAAGTGCAGAGTCTTGCACTTAGGACGGAAGAATCCCATTCAGTGTTTCAGACTAGGGACCGAATGGCTAGGCAGCAGTTCTGCAGAAAAGGACCTAAGGGTTACAGTGAATGAGAAGCTGGATATGAGTCAACAGTGTGCCCTTGTTGCCAAGAAGGCTAATGGCATTTTGAGCTGTATAAGTATGGGCATTGCCAGCAGATTGAGGGATGTGATTATTCCCCTCTATTCGACATTGGTGAGACCTCATCTGGAGTACTGTGTCCAGTTTTGGGCCCCACACTACAAGAAGGATGTGGAAAAATTGGGAAGAGTCCAGCGGAGGGCAACAAAAATGATTAGGGTCTGGAGCACATGACTTATGAGTGGAGGCTGAGGGAACTGGGATTGTTTAGTCTGCAGAAGAGAAGTATGAGAGGGGATTTGATAGCTGCTTTCAACTACCTGAAAGAGGGCTCCAAAGAGGATGGATCCAGACTGTTCTCAGTGGTACCTGATGACAGAACAAGGAGTAATGGTCTCAAGCTGCTGTGGGGGAGGTTTAGGTTGGATATTAGAAAAATCTTTTTCATTAGGACGATGGTGAAGCACTGGAATGGGTTACCTAGGGAGGTGGTGGAATCTTCTTCCTTAGAGGTTTTAAAGGTCAGGCTTGACAAAGGCCTGGTTGGGATGATTTAGTTGGGATTTGGTCCTGTGCTGTGACGGGTTGGATCACAGAAACCCCCTTGGGAACTGCCACCCGATGTGCAAAGACTACCCCTGCTTCTGTTTTCCCTGCCAGCTCAGGACTCCAGCACCCTGTCTTGCTGAGCCAGACACTCCTGTCTGGCTCCAGACACAGACCCAGGGTCTGAATCACTTGTCCCAAAGCTGCAAGTTTACCTGAAAACAGCTCGCAGTAGCGTGCTTGTCTTTAGCACTCAGATGCCCAACTCCCAATGGGGTCTAAACCCAGATAAATCTGTTTTACCCTGCATAAAGCTTATGCAGGGCAAACTCATAAATTGTTCGCCCTCTATAACACTGATAGAGAGAGATGCACAGTTGTTTGCTCCCCCAGGTATTAATACATACTCTGAGTAAATTACTAAATAAAAAGTGATTTTATTAAATACAGACAGTAGGATTTAAGTGGTTCAAAGTAGTAACAGACAGAACAAAGTAAGTCACCAAGCAAAATAAAATAAAATGCGCAAATCTATGCCTAATCAAACTAAATACAGATAATCTCACCCTCAGAGATGTTTCAGTAAGTTTTTCTCAGACTGGACACCTTCCAGGCCTGGGCACAATTCTTTCCCCTGGTACAGCTCTTGTTGCAGCTCAGGTGGTAGCTAGGGGATTCTTCATGATGGCTTCTCTCCCCCTCTCTTCTCTTCCCCCCTTTATATATCTTTTGCATAAGGCGGGAACTCTTTGTCTCTCTGGGTTTCCACCCCCCCCTCACTGGAAAAGCACCAGGTTAAAGATGGATTCCAGTTCAGGTGACATGATCACATGTCACTGCAAGACTTCATTACTCATTTGCCAGCACACACATATACAGGAAGACTCACAGGTAAATACAGCCATCTGCAGACAATGGGAGTCATCAAGATTCCAAACCATCATTAATGGTCCACACTTTACACAATTACAATAGGCCCTCAGAGTTACATTTTATATTTCTAGTTTTAGCTACAAGAGTGGTACATTTATACAAATCAGATGATCATACTCAGTAGATTATAAGCTTTGTAATGATACCTTACAAGAGACCTTTTGCATGAAGCATATCCCAGTTACGTTACATTCACTTATTACCGTATTTTCTCTAAAACCAGCTCAGTTACATTATATTGACTTATTATCAAGTTTTTATAAGACCATATAGACTGCATAACGTCACAGGTCAGGCTTGACAAAGGCCTGGTTGGGATGATTTAGTTGGGATTTGGTCCAGCTTTGAGCAGGGTGTTGGGCTAGAAGACCTCCTGAGATCCCTTCCAACCCTGATATTCTATGATTATATGATACTTTGGGATTGGTAGAACTTTTTATAAAATGAACAATGTTTTCAGTAATCCCCATCATGTTTAACTGGGCTGTCTGGGAGGGAGCGCCGGGTTAGGTTGCTTCAAGGGAGCTGTGCTTTGGCCTGTGTAGCCCAGTAAGGTATTGTAAAAGCTGTCTTGTTGCTGGCTTGGTGAATCGAAGTGTTGGAATATCCACCAATTTTGAGGATTGACTGCCCCATTCTTTGCAGTTTGCCTTAAATGAGCAATCTCAGTATGACCCCAGCCCCCAAGATCATGGTCACAATTTCATATATGCCTTGCCTGTGAGAAAAGTTTCATTCAGCGATCGCACCTCATTAAACATCAGAGAATCCACCCAGGTGTGAGAGACCCTAGGAATGGCTTGACTGCAGGAAAAGATTCAATCCGAATTCACACATCAGTGATCTGCACAACAGAGAGACCTTGAATGCCGGGGAAGCTTCATTTGGTGTTCCCAGAGTATCAGGCATCTGCAAATCAACACAGGGAAGTGACTGCTGAGAGGTTCTCAGTGTGGGAAATGTTCCAAGTGGCGCAAACGCCCTGTTGGACATTACAGACTCCTTCTCACCACAGGGAAATTCTCTCAGGGCCCTGACTAGGGCTGGCCCTGGTGACAAACCTGTTTCCTCGTTCCCACACACATCAGGGGTATTTGGCTCCCAAACATCCAGCTGCCCATCACTGAGGTGAGGATCCAGCAGCAGCCAAGCATCAGCTGGTCAGTGACCCTCTGGCTCTGCCTCAGGGCCGGTGGAAGGATGTTTTACGCCCTAAGCGAAACTTCCACCTTGCGCACCACCCCCATCCTCGAGCCCCCATCCTGAGGCGCCCCCCCTGTGGCAGCTACCCTCCTCCGCCCTAAGGCACCCCCCGCCCACCCTAGCTCACCCCTGCTCCGCCTCCTCCCCGAGCACACCATCGCTGTTTCACTTCTCCCACCTCCCAGGTTTGTGGCATCAGTCAGCTTAGACACCGCAAGCCTGGGAAGTGGGAGAAGTGAACCAGTGATGGCGTGCTCAGGGAGGAGGTGGGGCAGGGGTGAGCTGGGGCGGGGAGTCCCCCTGCGTGCTGCCTCCCCCCTTTCTGCAGGCGGCCCTCGCCGCACTCCACTGCCCAAGCTCCCTGCATCTAAATGCCGGCCGCAACCATGGCGGCTGAAGATTTGGCCACCACGGTCGCTGCCGGAAAAATTGGTGCCCCCTAAATCCTGGTGCCCTAGGTGACCGCCTAGGTCACCTAAATGGTTGCACCGGTCCTGCTCTGCCGGGTCTAAGCAAACCCCACGCAGACGAGGAGAAGCCCCGATCAGCCCCTCCTCCCTGCTGCAGCCCTTGCTGCTGAGCTGATGGGCCACAGGTGCGGGGAGGGGGAGAGAAACTCCTCCAGATGCTCTCTGTGCCTGACTGAAGTTCCCCCCTCTCCCTTCCCCGCCTATCCGGGATCCCCCTACCATGGAAATGAGGACATGGACACTTGGGCCAGGCCCCACCTTCATTCTAGACACCTGTCCCCCCCATCTTCCACCATCCCCTGGGCTGGGCTCCCCCACTGACCTGGGGCTATTCCCTGCAGGGGGAGTGTCCCTGGGGGCTGGTAACTCCTCACCTCCCCAAATGCCCTATCGTGCTGGGCTTTGGGGGATCAAATATTGAGCGACCAGGCCGATGGGTTAGGGGGAAGAAACTGGGGATTGAATGGTTGGGACTGGGGGAGATGGGAAGCAGGAGGAGCTGGGTGCTGGGGTATTGAGTGTTTGGGGAGCATAGGATAAGAGGCGAGGGAGAGCACAGAAGTAGAGAACTGCTGCCTCTCCTCACTTACACCCTCTGCCTCCTCTCCCTGCCCCCGCTGCATTCAGACAGCACCACTGAGATGTGTTGATTCCCACAGAGCCTTTTGTGGGACACCTGGAGGTCTCACCTCTGCCTATGTAGCATCAGTATCTGAGTTTCTCTCTATGGTAGGAAATGTGGTCGGGATTAGCCAGGGCATCTCTATATCCCTCCTCCAGGTTTTTTGATGTAAACTGTATGACGCTGGTGGAGCAGGTGCCAGCTCGTGCCAGAGCCCTAGGCCAATTTACTTGTGTATTAGGATAGGGTAGACCAAAGTGATTGTTAAATGTATAAGTGTGTAGTTGGCGTTTAAACTTCATGACAACTAATAGGATGTTACTTGCATTTTTTTCACCTAGCTATATCTTGTTATAATGTAGTAGCAAACATTTGCATTGTGTATAACCCATCAAACAAGGAAGAAGCCTTGTGGAATGAAAATGAAGAACCTGAACAGAAAACAGCTAATTTCAAAGCAAGTGGGCGTTGTGTGTGAGACTCGGAGGTCAAAGACTCAAAATGCGTTCCTCACTCTCTGCCATGAGAGGAAAAGCCCACGTGTGTAGTGACCCTGTCAACCTGTTTTCTCTAAGGCCTGGTCTACACGACGGGTTTAGGTCGACTTTAGCAGCGTTAAACCGAATTAAGCCTGGACACGTCCACACAACGAAGCCCTTTCTTTCGACTTAAAGGGTCCTTTAAACCGGTTTCTTTACACCACCTGTGACGAGGGGATTAGCGATAAAACCGGTCTTTGCGGGTCGGAATTGGGGTAGTGTGGACGGAATTCGATGTTATTGGCCTCCGGGAGCTATCCCACAGTGCTTCATTGTGACCGCTCTGGACAGCACTCTCAATTCAGATGCACTGACCAGGTAGACAGGAAAAGACCCGCGAAGGTTTGAATTTCATTTCCTGTTTGCCCAGCGTGGAGAGCACAGGTGACCCCGCAGAGCTCATCAGCACAATTAACCGTGATGGAGTCCTCCCAGGATCGCAAAAGAGCTCCAGCATGGACCGAACAGGAGGTATGAGATCTGCTCGCCATATGGGGAGATGAAGCAGTGATAGCTGAACTCCGTAGCAGTAAAAGAAATGGCAAAGTATTAGAAAAGATCTCCAAGGCCATGAAGGACCGAGGCCATAACAGGGACACACAGCAGTGCCGCGTGAAAATTAAGGAGCTACGGCAAGCTTACCACAAAGCCAGAGAAGCAAACGGAAGGTCCGGGGCAGAGCCGCAAACTTGCCGCTACTACGCGGAGCTGCATGCGATCCTAGGGGGTGCAGCCACCACTACCCCAACCGTGTGCTATGACTCTCTCACTGGAGAAACACACAGGGAAGACGGTTCGGGGAACGAGGAAGATGAGGATGGAGGTACTGTAGGTAGCTCACAGCAGCAAGGAAGCGGAGAAACCGGTTTCCCCAACAGCCAGGATATGTTTGTGACCCTGGACCTGGAACCAGTAACCCCCGAACTCACCCAAGACCCTCAGGGCACACAGGAGATCTCTGGTGAGTGTAACTTTGTAACTATTTGTAAACATTACCAAAAAAAAGCAAGCGTGTTTAATGATTAATTTGCCCTGGCAATCGCGGCCAGTACATCTACTGGAAAAGTCTGTTAACGTGTATGGGGATGGAGCGGAAATCCTCCAGGGACATCTCCAGAAAGCTCTCCTGGTTGAAATGGGGTGATTTTATTAAGGGGACATTCAGAGGCGCCCGTTCCTGCTCTTCTGACCAGAAATGTTCCCCGCTGTTAACCACGCGGTGGGGGGAGGGGTGAAGTGATCATCCCAGAGAATCGTGTGTGTGTGTGTGGGTGGGGGGTGGTTTACTTGTGTTTGTGCCGCATGTTAACCGGCAAACCGCAGCCCCCTCCTTTTACATTGAAACCCCATTTTAAATGGACAACCCAATTCATCCTTGATATGGGAAATGCGCTGCTGTTTGCAACCTTTCCCGCATGTTAAGAAGGTTAAAAAAGCCAAAACACTGTGGCCTACCATGGCTGCCTGCAAGCCGAAATATGCGACCTTGTAATGAAAGAGTGTACCCATTGTTCTCTAAAATGTGTCTTTTTTAACCACCTCTCCCTTCTCCTCCGCCAGCTGCAAATGTTTCTCCTTCGCAGAGGCTCGTGAACATTAGAAAGAGAAAACGTAGGATGAGGGACGAGATGTTCACGGAGCTGCAGATGTCCGCCCACGCTGATAGAGCACAGCAGAATGCGTGGAGGCAGTCAATGTCGGAGATGAGAAAAGCCCAATATGAACGAGAGGAGAGGTGGCGGTCTGAATCGCGGGATGAACAGAGCAAGTGGCGGGCTGAAGACGATAGGTGGCGTCAGCTTGCAGACAGACGGCAAGAGGCAATGCTCCGTCTGCTGGAGCATCAAACTGATATGCTCGAGCGTATGGTTGAGTTGCAGGAAAGGCAGCAGGAGCAGAGACCGCCGCTACAGCCCCTGTTTAACCAACAGCCCTCCTCCCCAAGTTCCATAGCCTCCTCACCAAGACGCCCAAGAACACGGTGGGGGGGCCTCCGTCCACCCAGTCACTCCACCCCAGATGATCGCCCAAGCATCAGAAGGCTGGCCTTCAATAAGACTTAAAGTTTTAAAATGCAGTGTGTCCTTTTCCATCCCTCCTCCCCCACCCATCCCAGGCTACCTTGGCAATTATCCCCCTACCTCTGTAAGGAACTAATAAAGAATGCATGAATGTTAAAAAAAAATGACTTTATTGCCTCTGCAAGCGGGAGGGGAGGGTGGGGTGGGGTGGTTGGTTTACAGGGAAGTAGAGTGAACCGGGTCGGGGGGGGGGGTTTGGAGGGTTCATCAAGGAGAAACAAACAGAAGTTTCACACAGTAGCCTGGCCAGTCACAAAACTCGTTTTCAAAGCTTCTCTGATGCGCACCACGCCCTGCTGTGCTCCTCTAACCGCCCTGGTGTCTGGCTACGCGTAATCAGCGGCCAGGCGAGTTGCCTCAACCTCCCACCCCGCCATAAAGGTCTCCCCCTTACTCTCACAGATATTGTGGAGCGCACAGCAAGCAGCAATAACAATGGGGATATTCTTTTTGCTGAGGTCTGAGCGAGTCAGTAAGCTGCGCCAGCGCGCTTTTAAACGTCCAAATGCACATTCCACCACCATTCGGCACTTGCTCAGCCTGTAGTTGAACAGGTCCTGACTCCTGTCCAGGCTGCCTGTGTACGGCTTCATGAGCCATGGCATTAAGGGGTAGGCTGGGTCCCCAAGGATCACGATAGGCATTTCCACATCCCCAATGGTCACTTTCTGGTCCGGGAAGAAAGTCCCTTCCTCCAGCTTTCGAAACAGAGCAGAGTTCCTGAAGACGCGAGCATCATGTACCTTTCCCGGCCATCCCACGTTGATGTTGGTGAAACGTCCCTTAATGATCCACCAGGGCTTGCAGCAGCATTGAAAAGTACCCCTTGCGGTTTACATAGTCGGTGGCTTGGTGCTCCGGTGACAAGATAGGGATATGGGTTCCGTCTATGGCCCCGCCACAGTTTGGGAATCCCGTTTCAGCAAAACTATCCACTATTGACTGCACGTTGCCCAGAGTCACTACCCTTGCTATCACCAGGTCTTTCATTGCCCTGGCAAATTGGATCACAGCAGCCCCCACCGTAGATTTGCCCACTCCAAATTGATTCCCGACTGACCGGTAGCTGTCTGGCGTTGCAAGCTTCCACAGGGCTATCGCCACACGCTTCTCAACTGTGAGGGCTGCTCTCATCTTGGTATCCTGGCGTTTCAGGGCAGGGGAAAGCAAGTCACAAAGTTCCATGAAAGTGCCCTTACGCATGCGAAAGTTTTGCAGCCACTGGGAATCATCCCATACCTGCAGCACGATGCGGTCCCACCAGTTTGTGCTTGTTTCCCGGGCCCAGAATCGGCATTCCACGGCATCAACCTGCCCCAGTGACACCATGATTTCCACAATGCTGGGGCCTGTGCCTTGTGAGAGGTCTATGTCCATGTCAATTTCCTCATCACTCTCGTCGCCGCGCTGCAATCGCCTCCTCGCCTGGTCCGGGTTTCGCCTTGGCATGTCCTGGCTCTGCATATACTCCAGGACAATGCGCGTGGTGTTCATAGTGCTCATAATTGCCGCGGTGATCTGAGCGGGCTCCATGATCCCAGTGCTAGCTATGGCGCCTGGTCAGAAAAAAGGCGCGAAAGTAGTATCTGATGGACCAGGAGAAGGAGGGAGGGCGGGAGGGAGGGAGGGCCGAGTGACGACATGGCGTACAGGTACAGGAACAGGGAGAAACACAAACAACTGTCACACAGAATGGTCCCCCCAAAGATTAAACTGAAAACCCTGGGCTTAGCAGGCCATTGATTTCACGGAGGAAGGGGAAGCAAATGAATACAGAACAAATCTATTTTTTACATCTTAAGCTGGCAGCCGACGGTGCAGCATAAGTGATAGCCTCTCCAGTACGATGATGATGGATACCAATCATAAAATACCATCATCTGCCAAAAGGCAAGGGGCTGCTGCTGTGTAGCAATGCAGCCCCACGTCTGCCAGCCCCACGTCCGCCAGCACCCAGCATCGCCCTCGGCCACTTCTGGGTGCTTAGCAGACAATACTGGGCAATTGGCAGAAAATAGTATATTACGACTGGTAGCCATCATCATCGAAACAGTAGCATGTCTGCCCAGGTGGCCATGATTGACAGCCACACCAATACGACGATGACGGGTACCAGTCATAATATACCATCGCCTGGCAAGTGGCTGGTGCAATGCAGCCCTACGGCTGCCAGCCCCATGGCTATCACTCATGCTACACTGTCTACCGCCAAAAGGCAGTTAGCAGCTGCTGCTGTGTAGCAATGCAGTCCCACGTCTGCCGGCACCCAGAGGACATATGGTGACGGTGAGCTCAGCTGAGCTAAGCGGGCTCCATGCTTGCCGTGGTATGTTGTCTGCACAGGTAACCCAGGTAAAAAGGCGCGAATCTATTGTCTGCGTTGCTGTGACTAGGGGGGAGGGGCCTGACGACATGTACCCAGAACCACCCGCGACACTGTTTTGCATCATCCGGGCATTGGGATCTCAACCCAGAATTCAAAGAAAAGGCGCGAACCGCTTCTCGGCTCTCTGAGCTGTGGCGCAAACGTAGTATCTGACGGACTAGGGGAAGGAGGGAGGGCGGGCCGAGTGACGACATGGCGTACAGGCACAGGGAATTAAAATCAAGAACGGTGGCTGTGCATCAGGGAGAAACACAAACAACTGTCACACAGAATGGTCCCCACCAAAGATTAAACTGAAAACCCTGGGCTTAGCAGGCCGTTGATTTGACGGAGGGAGGGGGAAGCAAATGAATACAGAGCAAATCTATTTTTTACATCTTAAGACGACGGTGCAGCGTGACTGATAGCCCTCGGCATCTTTCTGGGTGCTTGGCAGCAAATACGGGGCGGCGTATGACGATGGTCTTCAGGCCTATTGCACAATCGGCAGCTCGGGGAAGACTTTGCTAACGTGCGATGACCCGACTTGTAATAGGACGGCTAATAGTCGTAATACACCATTTACTGCCAAAAGGCAAGCCCCACGGCTGCCAGCACCCAGATCGCCGATGAAGGCTACCAGTCTACTGCACCGTCTACCGCCAAAAGGCAGTTAGCAGCTGCTGCTGTGTAGCAATAACTCTCGCTTTCTTTTCTTAGCAGATTAACCTTTAGTTAGTTTACTGTATATTTGGCTACCTGAGTTGTCTTAGACTGGAAAGTCTGAGGGGACAGTCTGTGAGACTAGGGTAAGACTGGGATAGTGATGCAGGAGTTCACATTTGTCACTAGTTTCATGAAATCTAATTACAGAACACATTACCAGCTTGGGGTGTCTGCCTGGTTTTCTGCCAGTCTGCCCAGAGGTTGGCACTTATAGCTGTGAAACACTCCAGAGAGCGTGACAAACCAACCTGGAGCATCTTATCTATTTTGATCACCGCCGATTAGCCGAATGATCGTTAGTCCCTGATTTCCCCCTTTGGGGCCAGATTGTCTCATTCCCAGATAGTCTCACATTACTCTAGGCCCTGGTAAAAAACTTTGAGTGTTCGTACATTTTTTCCCTTATGGGCTAGAATCCAACATATACTAAAAAAAAATGGGAGCAGGGACAGTAAAATGTGGTGTTTTAGCTTCTGTGCTATTTCAGGTTGATGGGGTGAGTCCGAGGGAAACCCTCCTTCCCCCAACACCATCACCCTCCACTCTCCACACAGCAGCCTCTGTCCCAGCAATGGAGAGTTTTATCCTGGCCCTTTTCTACCCCTCCACCTCCCACAGAATCACTTTCCACCATGTCCCTGGCTCTCCATGCCTAGGGGTATGTCTACACTACGGGATTAATCCGAATTTATATAATTCGAATTTGGGAAACAGATTGTATAAAGTCGAAATGTATGCGGCCACACTAAGCACATTAATTCGGCGGTGTGCGTCCAAGTACCGGGGCTAGCATCGATTTCTGCAGCGTTGCACTGTGGGTAGCTATCCCATAGCTATCCCATAGTTCCCGCAGTCTCCTGCGCCCATTGGAATTCTGGGTTGAGATCCCAGTGCCTGATGGGACAAAAAACATCGTCGCAGGTGGTTCTGGGTACAGCCTCACCTCCTCCCTCCCTCTCTCCCTGCATGAAAGCAACGGATGGCAGACAACCATTTCGTGCCTTTTTTCTGTGTGAACACTGCAGACTCCATACCACAGCAAGCATGGAGCCCGTTCAGCTCAAGACAGCAGTCATGAACATTGTAAACACCTCGCGCGTTCTCGTGGAGTTTATGCTGAGCCAAGACCAGAAAAACTAGGCGAGGAGGCAGCGGCGGTGGCAGCGCAGCGACAAGCATGATGAGGACATGGACACGGACACGGACACAGAATTCTGTGAAACCACGGGCCCCGGTGCTTTGGAGATCATGTTGTTAATGGGGCAGGTTCTATCCATGGAACGCCGATTCTGGGCAAGGGAAACAAGCACAGACTGGTGGGACCGCATAGTGTTGCAGGTGTGGGATGATTCCCAGTGGCTGCGGAACTTTCCCATGCGTAAGGGCACTTTCATGGAACTTTGTGACTTGCTGTCCCCTGCCCTGAAACGCCAGAATACCAAGATGAGAGCAGCCCTCACAGTTGAGAAGCGCGTGGCGATAGCCCTGTGGAAGCTTGTAACGCCAGACAGCTACCGGTCAGTCGGGAATCAATTTGGAGTGGGCAAATCTACTGTGGGGGCTGCTGTGATGCAAGTAGCCAAAGCAATCACTCAGGTGCTGCTACGAAAGTTAGTGACTCTGGGAAATGTGCAGGCCATAGTGGATGGCTTTGCTGCAATGGGATTCCCTAACTGTGGTGGGGCGATAGATGGAACCCATATCCCTATCTTGGCACCGGAGCACCAAGCCACCGAGTACATAAACCGCAAGGGGTACTTTTCAATGGTGCTGCAAGCACTTGTGGATCACAAGGGACGTTTCACCAACATCAACGCGGGCTGGCCGGGAAGGGTTCATGACGCTCGCGTCTTCTGGAACACTACTCTATTTAAAGGGCTGCAGCAAGGGACTTACTTTCCGGACCAGAAAATAACCGTTGGGGATGTTGAAATGCCAATAGTTATACTTGGGGACCCAGCCTACCCCTTAATGCCATGGCTCATGAAGCCATACACAGGCAGCCTGGACAGGAGTCAGGAGCTGTTCAACTACAGGCTGAGCAAGTGCAGAATGGTGGTAGAATGTGTATTTGGCCGTTTAAAAGGTCGCTTGCGTTCATTATTGATTCGCTCTGACCTCAGCCAAAGAAATCTCCCCATTGTTGTTTCTGCTTGCTGCGTGCTCCACAATCTCTGTGAAAGTAAGGGGGAGACCTTTATGGCGGGGTGGAAGTCTCAGGCAAATCGCCTGGCTGCTGATTACGTGTAGCCAGACACCAGGGCGATTAGAAGAGCACACCAGGAAGCGCTGTGCATCAGAGAAGCTTTCAAAACCAGTTTCATGACTGGCCAGGCTACAGTGTGAAATATCTGTTTGTTTCTCCTTCATGAAAACCTGCCCCCTTTATTGACTCATTTTCTGTAAGGAACCCACCCTCCCCCTTCCCCCAGCTTGCTTTCAAACCAAATAAAGTCATTATCATTTAAAAATCATTTATTCTTTATTAATAGATTAGAAAAAGAGGGAGGGAACCCAGGTTGGATTTGGGAGGAGGATCCGTGGGAAGGAAAAGGCCACTAAAAAAAGGTTAAAAAAATGACAGCCTTTTGCTTGGGCTGTCTACTGGGGTGGAATGGGAAGGTGTACGGAGCCTCCCCCCCTCCGCGTTCTTACACGTCTGGGTGAGGAGGATATGGAACATGGGGAGGGGGGTACAGGGGCTGTAGCGGCAGTCTGTTTTCCTGCAGCCATTCCTGAAGCTCCACCAGACGCCGGAGCATGTCTGTTTGCTCACGCAGCAGCCCCAGCGTTGCATCCTGCCTCCTCTGATCTTCCTGCCGCCACCTCTCATCTCGAGCATCTCTCCTTTCCTCATGTTGGTCCCTCCTGTCCTCACGTTGGTCCCTCATGTCCTCACATTGGTCCCTCCTGTCCTCACGTTCACTGGCTTCTTTCCTATACTTTGAAACTGTTTCCTTCCACTCATTCAGATGAGCTCTGTCACTGCGGCTGGATTCCATAATTTCTGAAAACATCTCGTCTCGCGTCTTCTTCTTACGACGCCTTATCTGTGATAGCCTTCGGGATGGAGGAGGGAGGCTTGAGGCATTTGCAGCTGCTGTAGGGAGGGGAAAGAAGAGAGAATTGTTTAAAAAGATACATTTTGCAGAACAATGCTTATACTCTTTCACGGTGACCAATACTATTCACATTACATAGCACATGTGATTTCTGTGCAAGGTCGCATTTTGCCTCTTAATACTGAGTGCCTGTGGCTTTGCTGCTAGAGATCACAGGTCCGGGCAACAGAATTCGGCTTGCATGCCGCCATGGTAAGCCATTGTCTTACGGCTTCTGCGCCCTCCTTTCCCACATACCAAGCAAAGCCCGTAGAGTGCTGCGTTTTTTCTGTTAACATTCAGCAGCAGCAGAAAACAAACTAACCACTTCCCCCCCCCGCCATGAATTCTCTGGGATGATCGCTGTACCCCTCCCCCCACCGCGTGGCTGGTATCAGGGAAGATCCCTGCAGGAACCAAACTAACCCCCCCCACCACCTCCCTCCCGCCATAAATTCTCTGGGATGATCACGGTACCCCTCCCCCCACCGTGTGGCTGGTAACAGGGAAGATCCCTGCTAGCCAAACGCGAAAAGCTCAGGGCCAATTTCCCATCTGCGCTTGGCTAACTGCAGGGAAGGATTTATTTTCAGCCACAGGCAAACAGCCCAGTAGGAACGGCCACTTCTGTCCCCTTAATTAAGTTCCCGTATTTCAATCAGGTTACCATTAGTGATATCACTCTCCTGAGGATTACACAACAAGATAAAGAACGGATGTTGCTTGAATGCCAGCAAATACCGGGACCATACGCTGCCAGGCTTTGTCAGGCAATAATACCAGATTACTTGCTGCAAGCATGGCGTGGTCAAGTGTCCTACCATGGAGGACGGAATAAGGCTGCACTGCCCAGAAACCTTGTGGCAAGGCTTTTGGAGTACCTCCAGGAGAGCTTCATGGAGATGTCGCTGGAGGATTTCCGCTCCATCCCCAGACACGTTAACAGACTTTTCCAGTAGCTGAACTGACCGCGAATGCATCCCAAGTCCTCAGGGCAAAGTAATCATTAAAAACCGTTTGCTTTTAAAACAAGTTTTATATTTTAAAAGGTAAACTCACCTGAGGTCCCTTCCATGGGGTCATGGTCTTGGATACTGGGTTGGGAGGGTACTTCAGTCAGGCTGAGAAAAAGATCCTGGCTGTTGGGGAGAACGGAGTGCTGTGTGCTCTCTGCAAGCTCATCCTCCTCCTCTTCCTCTTCCCCATCCGCAGAATCATCAGGTGTAGCTGATGAGACTATCCCCGACCCGGAATCCACGATCACAGGTGGGGTAGTGGTGGCTGCCCCCCCTAGAATTGCATGCAGCTCGGCGTAGAAGCGGCATGTCCACGGCTTTGACCCAGAGCGACCGTTTGCCTCCTTTGTTTTTTGATAGGCTTCTCTGAGCTCCTTGACTTTCACGCGGCACTGATCTGAGTCCCTATTGTGGCCTCTCTCCATCATGCCCTTGGAGATTTTTTCAAAAGTTTTGGCATTTCGTCTTTTAGAACGAAGTTCTGCTAGCACTGAATCCTCTCCCCATATAGCGATCAGATCCAGTACCTCCCGTACGCTCCATGCTGGTGCTCTTTTTCGATTATCGGCCTGCATGGTTACCTGTGCTGATGAGCTATCTGTAGTCACCTGTGCTCTCCACACTGGGCAAACAGGAAATGAAATTCAAATGTTCCCGGGGCTTTTACTGTCTACCTGGCCAGTGCATCCGAGTTTAGATTGCTGTCCAGAGCGGTCACAATGATGCACTGTGGGATAGCTCCCGGAGGCCAATACCATCGAATTGCGGCCACACTATCCCTAATTCGAAATGTTAAAATCGATTTTGGCGCTACTCCGCTCGTCGGGGTGGAGTACAGAAATCGATTTAAAGGGCCCTTTATTTCGAAATAAATGGCATCGTTGTGTGGACAGTTGCAGGGTAAATTCGAATTAACGCTGATAAATCCGAATTAAAGTCGTAGTGTAGACCAGCCCTAGGAATCACAGTTCTGATGTCTATCATCCTAAATCAGGGCTGGAAAAGGAAGTGTCACAAACTAGGAAGGGAATTCAAATGAATCTGAAGGCACATTTTGACATTTCTGATCTTATAGCCCTGTTTTCATCTATTGGTAAAATTAATTCCAGTTTTTGTCTAGGCTAGTCCAGATCATTTGTAGATGGGAAGGTGTTCTTTTTTTTTTAATGATGCTGTTGAAACTTTTTAACTACCAGGACTAACTCATGAGATGAGAAGTAAAGCGGGTTTAGCCCCTTTAGTTGAAAATGCGTACTTATTTTCTGGATTTTGAGTCTTCAGATTCTCTGGGATTTCACTTTATGAATGTGAAAGTGTTTTATAATCTGCCCTGGATTGTGGGCTTTTCTCTGTTCCCAAAGGCCATTTGGTCACATACTTAGATATTAGATTAGTGTGACAGGATGTAGCTCAGATTTTTTGAGGGCTTCTTGAGGCAAATGTTCATTTGCCAGAACAGTCTTTTTCTAATTTATTTTTGAGCTTTTTCTACCCCTTGTTGTGTGATTGTTTTCTTTGAACAATGACAATGAACAAACACTGAGGGTGCGAGCTAGATTCAGACTCCCAGAGGCAGACACTGAAATGGAGAATGAAATTCCCGCCTGATCCCTGCAGTGATGTGAGACATAGCCAGGAGGGGGAGACAGGGCCAGTGGAACCACTAGGCGAACTAGGCGGTCGCCTAGGGCACCAAGTGGTTGGGGGCGTCCGAGATTTTTCCTCCCTCTCCTCCCTTCCCCTCACTCAGAGTGCAGCGTGGCTGATTGGGCACCTGGGCCTGATTTAGCCACTCCCATTGGCCTCCAGCAGGCAGAGTCCCTCCCCTGCTCCCCCCTCCTCTTGCCTCAGCGTTGCATCACCAGCACCCTGCAGGAGAGGGGCTGTGGGCTCTGCAGCCTGCCTGTTTTGGCTCCACGTGGAGCCAGCGGTGGGAGCGCCATGGTGGCAAGGGGAATCCGGGTGGCTGTCAGGGAGTGGGGGGCAGGGTTGGATGTGTCGTGAGCTCTGGGGGGCTGTCAGGGGGTGGGGGGAGGGTTGGATGGGTCGGGAGTTCTGCGGGGGCTGTCAGGGGTGGGGGAGGGTTGGATGTGTCGGGAGCTCTGGAGGGGGGGCTGTCAGGGAGGGTTGGATGGATCGGGAGGTCTGGGGGACTGTCAGGGGGCGGAGGGAGAGTTGGATGGGTTGGGAGTTCTGGGGGGGCTGTCAGGGGGCGGGGGAGGGTTGGATGGGTCGGGAGTTCTGGGGGGGCTGTCGGGGCAGGGGGAGGGTTGCATGGATTGGGAGTTCTGGGGGGTGTCTGTCAGGGGGCGGGGAGTGGTTGGATGGGGTGTGGAAGTCCCAGGGGTCTGTCTGGTGGCGGGGGTGTGGATAAGGGTTGGGGCAGCCAGGGGACAGCTAGGGGATCCGGTCCTAGGGGGGCAGTTAGAGTGCGAGGGGGGCTCAGGAGGGGGCAGTCAGGGGAAAAGGAGCAGGGGGGGTTGGGGGTTCTGAGGGGGGCGGAAAGTGGGAGGGAGTGGATGGGGGCAGGGCTCGGATGGGGCTCTCCCCCCGTTCTCTTTGATTGTTGAAATATGGTAACCCTAATAAAGCGGTGTTCTGGCTCGGCAGGGAGGAGCCGCCTTCTGGAGGCACCGGAGAGACAGAGCGTCGGTTTGTGGGGGCGGTGAGCCCCAGCCATGGAGGAGCCGGCACGGCACAGGGGGCAGCAGCCCTGCAAAGATGGTGGCGCGGCTAGTGGGGAGCAGCCGTGCCCTGCGCCCCTCCTCCCCAGGCTGCGGCCTGGCATGCCCCTGTACGGGGAGACTTTGACAAACCAGTAAAGTGCCTAAAACCACTATGGCTTATTCAGGGCTAGTGCAACCATTAAGCAAACTAGGCAACCACCTAGGGCGCCTAGTGGTTGGGGGCGCATAAAAGCAGGCTCAGTTCCAAATCCACGTGGTGCATGGTGCTCGGGGACGAGCAATATTCAGAGCCAAGGGCCCAACTCCAGCAGTACTTGGGGCCGTGTGTCCCCCCCGGCCCCATCTGCAGGCCTGCCAAGACTTCCCCGAGTGTCCCCTGGCCCCGACTTGCTGCCCCACCCCCTGCTCGTCTTTCACTGGTCCCTGGAGTCTCTATCCGGGAGCAGAACCTGTCTGTCTTTGTTTCCGCCATGCTGCTTCCCTGCAACAACTGCTGCTGCAGTGTCCTACTGCCCCCCTTTTCCACTGCCAGGGCAGACTGACTCTGAGCCTGCCTTTCCCCCTCAGACCCTTTCATTTTCCAATGGGTCCCTCCAGCAGCACAGGGGACCCCCCTGCCCGCAGTCACTGCTCCTGCCCCAAGGGGAGGAGGCACACACAGCGCCCTACCATGGGGGAGGCGAGGGAGATTCCAGAACCTGAGAGGGACCCTAGGAGCACATGCAGTGACAGTGGTGGGGGTGAGTGTGCTGCTGGGGGGGCGGGAAAGGGGGGCTCGTATCCCAGAGCTTGCTGCTGCTGGCAGGGAAAGAGCTGGGAGAGTCCTCCTCTCTGGCCCCTGTCCCAGAGCAGCCTGCCTGCGCCCCAAATTCATCCCCAGCTCTGCCTGACCCCAGCGCCCACACCCCTAGCCAGAGCTTTCACCCCCACTGCACTCTCTGCCTGGCCCCTGAGCCCCTCCAGCACCCCAAACACCGTATCCCCAGCCCCAGACAGAGCCCTCACCCCCTACACCACTACTCTCACCCTGAGCCCCTCACACACTCCAAACCCCTTATCTGCAGCCACACCCCACAGCCCTCACCCCTGCACCCCATCCCTCTGCACCCCTCCCATCCCAAAACTCCCTCCCAGAGTCTGCACCCCAATCCCCTGCCCCAGCCTAGGGCTTGCACCCCAAACCTCCTCCCTCACCCAAACTCCCTCCCAGAGCCTTGAGCAGGTGGGGGGCGGAGTTTGGGCAGGAGCGGGTTCTGGGTACCACCAAAATTTCTACAAACATGCCACCCCTGCGAGGACGTGGAGTGAAGGTGAGCTGGGACGGGAGCGAGGACGCGGGGAGGGCCGCCTGCAGTAACGGGGGACGCACAGGGGAACCGCTGCCCACCCCATATCACCTCCACTCTGCCTTCTCCGCTGAGCACACAGCCCCTGCTCTAAGTCTCCTCCAATCAGTGTCGCAAGCCTGGGAGGCGCGCCCGCATGCTCAACAGAGAAGGCGGAGCCGAGGTGAGCTGGGGGGGTGCTCCCTGGGCAGGGTTAGCTACCGCAGAGAGGGAGGGTTCTCCCTGGGCGGGCTTAGCTGCAGAGGGGGAATAGCTGCTACTGGGGGGATTTACCGGGGGGAGTTGGGTTAGCTGCCATGGGGGGGCAGGATTAGCTGGGTGAGAGGGGGGCGCAAGGTGGAAATTTCGCCTAGGGCGTAAAACTTCTTTGCACCGGCCCTGGGCTTATTGTTAAAAGCAACGCTGTCAGCAAGCTGTAAATTATCCATTCAGCAATCTCAACTTGGCCAAGACAGAAGGGGAGGGGGTTTTGGGTGCCACAGAAAGGGCAGCTTGACCCCGCATCCTTCCTGATAAGAATTGTGTTAAAGTTGCTGATACATTCATTTGAAAAGAGCAGGATGTACCCTCAGGAATGTCTATTGGGGTCTCAAGGCTCCAGGTTCTGGAAAGACCCACACCTGCTTAATCAATAATCAGAAGGAACCTCTTGCTCAATCATTAAAACTGCTTACTTAACAAGGTTTCTTAAAGGGACATATCATTCTATTACTAATGGATAAATAAGGGGGGAAAGCTTGAGATAGGGGGACTCCTCTGGGGGACTCTTCGGCACTGGTCTCTCACTCTGGATGCATCTTGTGTTCCCCACTGGCAAATGGGCTGCCACTGTGCCACTCGAGAGCCACACTGAGCTTTGGTAATTATCGAGGGTTGGGGGTGTTTTACTAACCTGTTGCGGACGTGTGTAAGTGCTTGAGACTAGTAAAGTTTAGCTTTAAGTGAAAGCAATCTTGTGTTGTCCTGTTTGTGCCAGCCATCGATCGGTCGCCGGCCGTGTCTACCCTGATTTATTTCCTGACACCTCCTTGCACAGAGAAACAGTTACCAAGAGCTTTGGGTTGAAATAACCCCGGTTAACACCCCCACCCAGGGGCTCCTGCAGGTTGCAGCAGATGCATGCGGTCGGCAGCCCCCATGGGCCCCCCGGCTCCTCACTCACCAGGTTCGGGCTCTGCGGCTCCCGGGCATGTGAGCCACCACCAGGGCGCAGGGCCCTGAGCCTGCTCCGGGAGGGACAATGTAGATCAATCTCTGATAATTTTCATATGACTTTACATTGTGCCTCTTCATATAACCTTGTGGTGGGTCTACCCACGTGTGATCTCTGTTTTCATGGGACTTTGTATCAAAGCCTCATTTAGAAACTTTGCATTGCCCTTGGTATAATATTATAGCCCCTAAGGATAAAATAAGATAGAAGAAAAATTTCTTTTTGCTAGCAATAGAACAAGAGCTCTCCCCCCTCCCCCCCCGCACTCTTAATCAATTGCCCTGTTGAATGAATGAGGTGTGGATGAGCAAGGCATGGAAGGCAGCACCTCCAGACAGCCTCAACTGTTGGAAAGGGGCTGGGAGCCAGACCCAAGGACAATAAAACGTGTCAAGTGGGCTCATTAAAGACAAGCAGACATACCGACAGCCTCGGGGGGGGGGGGGGGCGGGGGGGGGTTAGAAGCAAGCACCTTCTTTTGGAAACACCCTCTTTGCAGCATTGGGACAACACTCAAAAGAAAGCAGCACAAAGGACCAATGGACACAGACACAGAGTTTGAATCTGGTATAGATTTGCATAAGAGGAAAGCTGCTATAAAAGTAAGGTGTCTTGCAGAGGACCCCGGGTCTCGTCTTGTCAACATGGGAGCATCGATCCAGATCGGCAGAAACCCGGCTCCACCCCCTCCCCCATCTAACTCACCTGGCCAGTGAAGTTAAGGGGAGCAACTAATTGGTAACAACAAGACGGAGTGTGTTTGTGTGTGTGTGTGAGTGTAAGTGTAATATATTATATGCATATAATACAGTGTTAATGAATACATGTATTACTAATAAATGTGGCGTTTTGTCTTATTCCCCCTGAAAAGATCCTGTGCAGTACTTTAAGTACAACATTTTGGTGGAGAATGCGAAAGGGGGAGCAAGCATAAAATCCACAGTTATTATAAAACTGGTGTGCACACCGCCAGCTTTAGCAAGCCTGGCACTATAGGAAAAAGAGCGTAAACTTTCAGTTAATTAACCAAACTCTGAAGGATATAGGAGTTTAGGTTTAAATTGTGTTCATGACTAAGCTAAAGAGGAGAATTTAGTGTTTCTCTGATCCGGGAAAGGATTAACCAAACTCTGAAGGATATAGGAGTTTAGGTTTAAATTGTGTTGTAGAGGTACATACACCCTCAGCCATAGCAAGGCGGAGCTAAAGAGGAGAACTTAGTGTTTCTCACTCTGATCCGGGGAAGGATCTAATCCGGGGAAGGATTTGTATAATTGGTGTATAAACCCTCGGTGGTAGCAGACCGAGCAATACAGAGGGAGGCTTAGCGTCTCTCCCTCTGGCCCAGAGTGGGTTAAAAACATAAGATACAAATCTTGTTCTGTTAAACCAAACTCTGAAGAATATAGGAGTTTGGGCAGTGTAGTGTGGTTTATGTTTGTTTGGTTGTTTTGTAAGTAATATTGTGGTAATTTCACAATTTTGAAGAAAATGTTTAAGAAACGGAACCAGGAAGGGTGGGGGCTAGTTAAAAAGCCCACCCTCCTTGCTAAATTTGTAGTGGAACAAGGCTTGTGCCCATGGAAAGAAACTGTCTATTGAAAAAAGCAGGATCGGGCCCAGGCAAGCAATAAATAAAGAAACTGAAAAACAGGTTGGGTACAAAGAGTTAAAACAGCACTCTCAAATCTTACAGCAGCAGTAACATCAGGAGAAGAAACATTTGACACCCCAGAAGGGGGCAGACCTTTGGGACCCCTCTGGAGATTGGGAAGGGGGATATTTGGGTAAATTCCTCCTCCCAGGGCCAAAATGCCATTGAAACAGTTAACAACAGTGCCTGCTTCTGCCTCAGATCTCCAGGCCATGGCAAAATGGCTGGAGATTTTAAAACAGAAATTTTTTTTTCTAAATGAAGTGTTAACGCCCTTTTACTGAAAAAGAAAGGGAGGATTTACACTCACAAAAAATGCACCATTTAATTAGCATTTGTGCAGCCCCAAGTACCAAACACACTGTGGCAGAGACCAAGCAGGTTCTGCCATGGTGGAAGCACTGTGCTAATTTGTTTCCAAGCTTCTATCTTTCAGGCTCTGAACCAAAACATCAAGAAAGCTGGTACCAGCTGAAGAGTTATAAAATACCATGGTTATAGTGTCATGACAAAGTCTGTGTTCAGTGTTCTGTGTTGCATGTTCTGTGTCTGTCTCTAGTGGTGTCCTGTGTTAGCATTGGGTCCAGAGAGAGAGGGGATACTACACTAGACAGGGTAAATGTCTTTTCCTCTCTCTACTTCCCCCATCTCCATCCAACTTATCAATCACCCCGTGTGTCCAAAAGACTTTGGTCCCCAGTGCATCAGGGTTATTTTGTTTTGTTTTGTCAGGTTCTCTAATAATCATTTTGTTGTTAATTTTTGTTCTTAATACATTTGTATTGTTAGTTACATTTGCTTGTATTATTATTCATTCCACACTTTCCTCTATGCACTCTGGTTCTATTTCCCCAAGCCCTGAAGGGTAGTTCTTGGGCCCCCATAACCTGTAAGACCTTGGCCCATAATTGTATGGCCCCATCTTTCAGGTCCCCAGAAACCTCTAAAAACAACTGTTAAAAATAAAAAAATTCTACAACATTTTAGCAACTAAATGTTAGTTTAAGTCCAAATCAGCTTAACCTTGCATAACAACTGTGGTACTCCTACAAAATCTTATTTGTTGTGTGTGCTTAAAAAGGTCCTGACCTCAGTGACTTTTATTGTTTGATGGCTATTGCCGCATCAAACTTGGGCCTCATTTTGTTTGTCAATGTACCCAATTATTGTAATGGTAACGGTTTCGTTGTATTTCCAATTATTATAATTATAATTGTTTGCATTTTTGTTTATGTTATATCTGGTGTTTAGTCAATTGTAATGGTTTTAGTTATATTCACTTGGTTATAATTGTTTGGTTTGTTTGCAACAAATACAAAAGATTTATATGGTGACCACTCAAGAATTGTTCTTGAGAAATCAAAAGGGGGACAATGTAGATCAATCTCTGATAATTTTCATATAACTTTACATTGTGCCTCTTCATATAACCTTGTGGTGGGTCTACCCACGTGTGATCTCTGTTTTCATGGGACTTTGTATCAAAGCCTCATTTAGAAACTTTGCATTGCCCTTGGTATAATATTATAGCCCCTAAGGATAAAATAAGATAGAAGAAAAATTTCTTTTTGCTAGCAGTAGAACAAAAGCTCTCCCCCCCCCCTTAATCAATTGCCCTGTTGAATGAATGAGGTGTGGATGAGCAAGGCATGGAAGGCAGCACCTCCAGACAGCCTCAACTGTTGGAGAGGGGCTGGGAGCCAGACCCAAGGACAATAAAACGTGTCAAGTGGGCTCATTAAAGACAAGCAGACATACCGAAGGCCTGGGGGGGGGGGGGGGGTTAGAAGCAAGCACCTTCTTTTGGAAACATCCTCTTTGCAGCATTGGGACAACACTCAAAAGAAAGCAGCACAAAGGACCAATGGACACAGACACAAAGTTTGAATCTGGTATAGATTTGCATAAGAGGAAAGCTGCTATAAAAGTAAGGTGTCTTGCAGAGGACCCCGGGTCTCGTCTTGTCAACATGGGAGCATCGATCCGGATCGGCAGAAGCCCGGCTCCACCCCCTCCCCCATCTAACTCACCTGGCCAGTGAAGTTAAGGGGAGCAACTAATTGGTAACAACAAGACGGAGTGTGTTTGTGTGTGTGTGTGTGTGAGTGTAAGTGTAATATATTATATGCATATAATACAGTGTTAATGAATACATGTATTACTAATAAATGTGGCGTTTTGCCTTATTCCCCCTGAAAAGATCCTGTGCAGTACTTTACGTACAACAGCAGCGGCGGTGGTGGCTCACGCTCCCAGGAGCTGCAGAGCCTGAGCACGGCAAGTGGGCAGCCGTGGGTCGCATGGGGCGCTGGCGCCCACATGCATCTGCTGCAGCCTTCAGGAGCTCCCAAGGGGAGGAGGGGCACCGGGCTGCAGCCTGGGCAGGATGTGTGGCTGCCAGGGCCGGCTCCAGGCATGAGCTTGGCAAGCTGGTGCTTGGGGTGGCCACTCCGGAGAGGGGTGGCATGTGCAGCTATTCAGCGCGCAATTTGGTGGAGGGTCCCTCACTGCTGCTCAGAGCGAAGGACCTCTGCCGAATTGCCGCTGCAGATCGCGATTGCGCCTTTTGGGGGGGGGGCTGCTTGGGGTGGCAAAAACCCCAGAGCCGGCCCTGGTGGCTGCTCCCCACTAGCCGTGCCACTGCCTTTGCAGGGCTGCTGCCCCCCTGCACCGTGCTGGTTCCTCCACAGCTGGGGCTCACTGCCACCGCTACCGGGATGCTCTGGCTCTCCGGTACCTCCGGAAGGCGGCCCCTCCCTGCCGAGCTGCTGCAGCGGCCCAAGCCCGGCAAAGCCAGTGAGTGGGGTCGGGTCGGGGCCGCTGGAGTGGGGTGGGAGGGCTCATGGGGGGCTTTGCACCCTCCAGGTGAGTTCAGGGGGTGGGGAGGGGGAAACCTGGTCTGGGGAGCAGCCCCTGGCCACGACTGTCCCCTGGGGACTATAAAGGCTCATTGTGATTTGCCCCTCAATGAACTGATGTGCCGGGGGGGGGGGCGCAAGGTGGAAGTTTCACCTAGGGTGCAAAATATCTTTGCACCGACCCTGGGGGGAGAGGGTGGCAGATGGAGAGGAACATAGGTGGGAAAATGCTGGGTTTGCTCTTCAGAGCCGGAGAGGTGAGGCAGAGAACTGTGATCTCGCTGCATCTGAGCCAGAGAGAGACAGGAATTCTCCTGCGAGTGTCCGGTCAAGCTAAGCCTGAATTCGAATGTTGTAAATCCTGCCCAAGAGGAATGTTGTGGGGAGGGGCAGCATCTCCTGATTCTGAGAGGACAGGGTTGGGCAGAGGTGATACCAGACACCTCAGTGTTCCTGGGGAACCAGGGTGCAGTATCCAGCCAGACTCATGAAAGACACCTCCAGCCTCTGCTTAAACCAAAACCCATCAGAAAAAGAAAACTTGCAGAGAGCAGTGAAGGGTGTTGGGAGACACACATAGACCCCTCCTGACAAGGGTGACAAGATTAAGACATCTCCATTAGCATACAGAATGGAGAGCAAAGACAACTCCCCTAGCCTCATCTGCTTGAAAGATGGGACAGGAAGACATCTCAGAGTAGCAGCCGTGTTAGTCTGTATCCGCAAAAAGAAGAACAGGAGGACTTGTGGCACCTTAGAGACTAACAAATTTATTAGAGCATAAGCTTTCGTGGACTACAGCCCACTTCTTCGGATGCATATAGAATGGAACATATATTGAGGAGATATATATACACACATACAGAGAGCATAAATAGGTGGGAGTTGTCTTACCACCTCTGAGAGGCCAATTAATTAAGAGAAAAAAAACTTTTGAAGTGATAATCAAGCTAGCCGAGTACAGACAGACAGTTAGATAACAAGTGTGAGAGATTCAATGTTTGTAATGGCTCAACCATTCCCAGGTGGTAAGACAACTCCCACCTATTTATGCTCTCTGTATGTGTGTATATATATCTCCTCAATATATGTTCCATTCTATATGCATCCGAAGAAGTGGGCTGTAGTCCACGAAAGCTTATGCTCTAATAAATTTGTTAGTCTCTAAGGTGCCACAAGTCCTCCTGTTCTTCTTTTTGCGGATACAGACTAACACGGCTGCTACTCTGAAACCTTTCATTATGCAAGGCACTGCATTTAGCCGTATGGAGTGGAAATCCATCAACCTCATGAAAAAACTCGTACAGATACAGACAGACATCATCTTCCTTTCCAAATGCAAGCAGATGGACATCATACCAAAAGGACTAAAGGTAAAAAATCCATTACAATCTACATATCACACAGACTATGCTGAGAGACTGTGTCACACACTCTCAAAGAAACTGCGAAATCACCTGATCAGCATCCTATACAGCAAACAGGGAAAGATTAAGAATGAGCTCTCAGAACTGGATACTCTCATAAGAAACCAACCTTCCACACAAACTTCCTCATGGATAGACTTTACAAAAACTAGACAAGCCATTTACAAGACAAACTTTGCCTCTCTACAAAGGAAAAAGGACACTAAACTATCTAAACTGCTACATGCCACAAGCAGCCACAACAGTAGTTCCCTTAACCCACCCAGCAATATTGTTAATCTTTCCAGCTATACTCTTAGCCCAGCAGAAGAGTCTGTCCTATCTCGGGGCCTCTCCTTTTGTCCCTCCAGACCCATGAATATGATACAGTTCTGCGGTGACCTAGAATCCTACTTTCGACGTCTCCGACTCAAAGAATATTTCCAACATACCTCTGAACAGCATACTAACCCACAGAATCCTCCCTACCAGCACTCCAAAAAAAAGGATTCTGCGTGGACTCCTCCGGACGGTCGAAACAACAGACTGGATTTCTACATAGAGTGCTTCCGTCGACGTGCAAAGGCTGAAATTGTGGAAAAGCAACATCACTTGCCACATAACCTCAGCCATGCAGAACACAACGCCATCTACAGCCTCAGAAACAACCCTGACATCATAATCAAAAAGGCTGACAAAGGAGGTGCTGTCGTCATCATGAATAAATTGGAATATGACCAGGAGGCTGCTAGACAGCTCTCTAACACCACATTCTACAGGCCATTATCCTCTGATCCCACTGAGGATTACCTAAAGAAACTACACCATCTGCTAAAAAAACTCCCTGACAAAGCACAGGAACAAATCTGTACAGACACATGCCTAGAACCCCGACCAGGGGTATTCTATTTGCTACCCAAGATCCATAAACCTGGATATCCTGGACGCCCCATCATCTCAGGCATTGGCACCCTAACATCAGGCTTGTCTGGTTATGTAGACTCTCTCCTCAGACCCTACGCTACCAGCACTCCCAGCTATCTTCGAGACACCACTGACTTCCTGAGGAAACTACAATCCATCGGTGATCTTCCAGAAAACACCATCCTGGCCACTATGGACGTAGAAGCCCTCTACACCAATATTCCACACAAAGATGGACTACAAGCTATCAGGAACAGTATCCCTGATAATGTCACAGCTAACCTGGTGGCTGAACTTTGTGATTTTGTCCTCACCCACAACTATTTCACATTTGGGGACAATATATACCTTCAAGTCAGCGGCACTGCTATGGGTACCCGCATGGCCCCACAATATGCCAACATTTTTATGGCTGACTTAGAACAACGCTTCCTTAGCTCTCGTCCCCTAACGCCCCTACTCTACTTGCGCTACATTGATGACATCTTCATCATCTGGACCCATGGAAAAGAAGCCCTTGAGGAATTTCACCATGATTTCAATAATTTCCATCCCACCATCAACCTCAGCCTAGATCAATCCACACAAGCGGTCCATTTCCTGGACACTACTGTGCTAATAAGCGATGGTCACATAAATACCACCCTATACCGGAAACCTACTGACCGCTACACTTACCTACATGCCTCCAGCTTCCATCCAGGACACACCACACGATCCATTGTCTACAGCCAAGCTCTAAGATATAACCGCATTTGCTCCAATCCCTCGGATAGAGACAAGCACCTACAAGATCTCTATCAAGCATTCTTAAAACTACAATACCCACCTGCTGAAGTGAAAAACCAGATTGACAGAGCCAGACGAGTACCCAGAAGTCACCTCCTACAAGACAGGCCCAACAAAGAAAATAACAGAACACCACTAGCTGTCACCTTCAGCCCCCAACTAAAACCTCTCCAGCGCATCATCAGAGATCTACAACCTATCCTGAAAGATGATCCTTTACTCTCACAGATCTTGGGAGACAGACCTGTCCTCGCTTACAGACAACCCCCCAACCTAAAGCAAATACTCACCAGCAACCACACATCACTGAACAAAACCACTAACCCAGGAACCTATCCTTGTAACAAACCCCGATGTCAACTCTGTCCACATATCTATTCCAGTGACATCATCATAGGACCTAATCACATCAGCCATACCATCAGGGGCTCGTTCACCTGCACATCTACCAATGTGATATATGCCATCATGTGCCAGCAATGCCCCTCTGCCATGTACATTGGCCAAACCGGACAGTCTCTACGCAAAAGAATTAATGGACACAAATCTGACATCAGGAATCAAAATACTCAAAAACCAGTGGGAGAACACTTTAACCTGTCTGGTCATTCAGTGACAGACCTGCGGGTGGCTATATTACAACAGAAAAACTTCAAAAACAGACTCCAACGAGAAACTGCTGAGCTAGAATTGATATGCAAACTAGACACAATCAACTCCGGTTTAAATAAGGACTGGGAATGGTTGAGCCATTACAAACATTGAATCTCTCACACTTGTTATCTAACTGTCTGTCTGTACTCGGCTAGCTTGATTATCACTTCAAAAGTTTTTTTTTCTCTTAATTAATTGGCCTCTCAGAGGTGGTAAGACAACTCCCACCTATTTATGCTCTCTGTATGTGTGTATATATATCTCCTCAATATATGTTCCATTCTATATGCATCCGAAGAAGTGGGCTGTAGTCCACGAAAGCTTATGCTCTAATAAATTTGTTAGTCTCTAAGGTGCCACAAGTCCTCCTGTTCTTCTTTTTGAAGACATCTCAATTTACATACAGAATGGAGAACAGAGAACCACACTGAATTCTGGGACCAGAAAAAGCAGGGAAGCACTGCATCCTGGGAATCTCTGCTCCAGATGCTAATGAACCTATGCCTGCACACACACCCAGCTCAGCAGTTATCAGACCAATGCTAGTAATGAATCCTTAATTGATATCCAAATACTGAAGCAGCCTAGTTGCATTGTGAGCTCCCTGAAAGAAAACACCACCCATAGCCAAGAGTGATCAGCTCCTATTGTCTAGTCTAAAGAAAACCCTTGAGTCATCAGCTTACCTATAAACAAATCTAGTGTTCTCCCTTGAACCATTGTAATTTCTCTACAGAAATCCCTACTCACCCTCTAGTCAGGGTTCTGATGCTTAGATCCACACTATGCATCAGTTCCACTGGAACTCCATCTCCTGACTGATCCTGCTGGGGGCTCTGCCTGTGTCCAGCATTCAGAACCCTCAGCTACCACCATCATCTGGGAACCCTGACCAGTTCAAGCCTCATGGAGTGGGTGAGACCCCCCCCCTTTCTCTCTCTCTCTGTTTTCCTTTCTACCTTAGGTTTTAACCTTTAATCATGTATGTTATGTTGGTTTAGTCATAATCCATGATGACCAGCATGTACTGAAACCCAGCAATGCTTTTCAGACAGTGGCCCACCAAATCCATGGCTACTCGCTCAACAGCATTTCTACAATGGGTATGGGAATCAACGGGGCCTTGGGCGTCCGTGGGGGAGTAGGTAGCTGACATTCCGGACAGGAACTACAGTAGTTCCTCACCTCCTGGTGCACACCGGGCCAGAAGAACCGCGTCAGAATTTGGGTGAGGGTCTTTTCGCGGCCCAAGTGCCCTGCGGTCGGGATGTCACAGGTGAGTTTCATTATGGCTCGTTGGTGACATTGAGGCATGAGCAGTTGGGTCTGGAGCTCTCCGGTGTGAAGGCCGGCTGCTGAGTGAGTCGGAGGGGGATCCTGGTCACAACACACTGACGTAGGCTCTGGCAGTGCTGCAGCCAGACTAGGTCCGAATAGTGTCCCTCCAGGGGGTCAAGCACCATAGGCTCCTCTGGGTAACTGGCGAGGGGTAGGCTTGGCAGCTCCTCTGGGTAACTGGCGAGGGGTAGTCTTGGCAGTTCCTCTGGGTGACTGGCGGCGGGCAGGCTTGGCAGCTCCTCTGGGTAACTGGCAAGGGGTAGGCTTGGCAGCTCCTCTGGGTAACTGGCGAGGGGTAGTCTTGGCAGTTCCTCTGGGTGACTGGCGGCGGGCAGGCTTGGCAGCTCCTCCAGGCTCTGGTCAGCTTCAGGTGTTGGCAGCTCAGGCCAGTCTTCGGGTCCGCCGCCGGTTGTGGGGTCTCCCAACCAGGACCTAGGCCACAGGCATCTGGCCTCTCTGGCGACTGCTCCTCTAGTGAGCTCTGGGGTTGGGCTTTTATACTTCCTGTCCTGCACCTTGACCTCTGGGGGACGGACGCAGGATTCGCTGGCTCTGCCCACTTTGGTGTCCGGAGAGGCTCCTCCCTCTCCGGGGTGGCAGGGAACCACACCGCCTCGCTAGAGTGCCTAATGACCAGAATCTTTCAAAGCTGTATGAATCCACTGGCCTTGCTTCCGAAGGACCCACTGTGCATAGCTTGGAAAAGATTTCTTATGAAAAAAAATTTAGGGAGTTTGAACAACCCTATAAGCTTAGCCAGCTTGTTGGGGAGACAGTGTTGTTGGAACATTAATGTTTCCATGTTGATTCGCAGTCTGTGTCTCAGGTACGGAGGAAAGATCGGGTTCCTGGTTTTTCAGAGCTGAACAGCCTTATAACTGAATCCACAAGGATGCAGGGGAGAGCAGCAAACTCATCTCTAGACAATTTGAATATGACTTTTAGTTTCTTAGTGGACTTGACATCTGATTCCATGTGGAAGCAGAGGTTGGTAATGGAAGGTCAAAAGAACCTTGAGTCTAACATGCTAGTGAAAATGGCTGGTATCTCTTTAACACAGAGTCCAGCCTTTGAATTGGTAAAGCTTGAGGATCTGAAAACTAGTAAACTAGCTAGTGTCTGTGTTGATATAAATTACCTGGTTGACTGGAGGGAGAAAGACTTGCCATAGCCATTAGCAAAGAGGATTCACCAGTCAGCCAGTGGATTCTGTTACACAAAAGAGTTCAGATTTTGACCCTCAGGAACAGGAGAAAGGGAAAAAGTTTATCATGCTAATAAAGACAGGTTAACCCTAAAATGCCAAAACCCCAGTGCTATTGAGCCAAAGGCATAACAAAAACGATTGTGAATATACACTTGTACTAAATTTGTTGTTAATGTTAATGCTAATGCTAATGCTAACACTATGCAGGGCTTTTTGGAAAAACCCTTGAACATGTTAGGAGTTATACATAGGAACTCATTATGTTGTAAAAGCCTTCATGGTTATAGCCTTCATGGTTTCATTTCATGACAACACATTTTATGTGTAAAAGGCCCGATGATACTGATATTTCACAGTTAGTGCCCGTATCTAATCTTGAAACCGTACACAGCAGAAAAACCACTACAAGCTTGAACTGCTGTGCAAAAGGGGAAAATGAGATACAACACCTCACAGCCTTCATGGCTGAAGGCCAGAGTAGGTGCTCTCTGAAGAACATCAATGGCTATGTTAAGTCAACACACAGACAAAACCCTGGAATCACTCAAGTGTTTCACAAAGTAGGGACTAAGTTCCTGGCTGGGGCCAAAGCATGCCTCAATAACTTGGCCTTACAAAGAATTCATACAAACACAGCTCATATCAATGTTGGAAGGTCCTTAAGGTGTATCCAGGAGCTCTTATTTCGCCTTCCACACCTTTCTCACCTTAGGGGTGTGATGCATGGCTAGAAAGGGTTAAACATCCTGCAAACTAAATAACCCTCAAAAGACATGTGGGGAGATAATGTGTTTTTGTGAATTTACATATGTATGAGTAGGGTCCACAATGTAATCAACAGTCCCTGTCTATGCTGGATTCTGATAGGTCAGAGATCAAAAGAACATCCTATCACGTAAATGAATTGTAAACACGGAATATCTCTGTATTCATCTGTCTTTGCAATGTATAGCAAATAATCTGTGAATGGTGGAGGAACAAGCAAATGGCCTTATGTTAATTCTATAGCTAAGTACCTCCTTCAAAGTTTGCTAATTACCTTTTGTTCCCAGAGGAACTGCAACTTGTCAAGAAGACATGACATTGTAGAAAAGATCCTTGGTCCTGATTCTGTCATCTCAGATCTGCTTAGGCTTCATCAGGGGAAGTTTGAGTCGCAAGACTGAGGTCCCAGTTATGCTGGTACGCCCTGAATATGAGATTTGGACATTGGACTATAATATATGAACTATTTCTGAAAGAACTCTTTGCAACCCCAAAGCTCATCATCTTTGCTAGAAATCTGCACCTCAACACATTAAACTCATGTCTGCGTGTATATTGATCTTTTAACCATACTCTCTCTCTTTTGTTTTGTAATAAATTTTAGTTTAGTTAATAAGAATTGGCTGTAGCGTGTATTTGGTTAAAATCTGAATCATTCTTTAACCTGGGAGGTAATGTATCCGATCCTTTGGGATTGGTAGAATCTTTTGTTTTACACGATGAGATGAGATTTACAGAAATTTTCATCATATTTAACGTGGGTACCTGGATGGAGGGCTGTGGCTGAATCATTTTAAGGAAACTATGTTGTTTGGACTTCTGAGTAACCAGTAAGGTAATAAAGAAGCTGTTTTATGCTGGCTTGCTAAATCTAAGTATTGGAATATCCACCAGCTCGATGAGGATTTTCTGCCCCATTCTTTGCAGTTCACCTTAACTAAGTGACCATAGCTGGCTCCCCACTAGGATCCCGGTCACACCCATCTGCCCATTCTCCCTGCCCACTCTGCATTGAGACCGCACCATTAGGAGAGATGGGTTTCCACAGGGCCTTTTCTTGGAAGCCTGGATTTCCAACCTCTGCTACACAGCATCAGCCTCTGAGAGGGCAGCAGCACTGGCCTGGGACTCAGGAGACCTAAGCTCTATTCCCAACTCTGCCAGCAGCTTGTGGGGTGAGCTTAGAGAAATCTGTGCCTTCCAGAGAGGGAATAAATGGGGAGTGATATCAGCCTCCGAGCATCTGTCCAGGGCAGGAAAAGTGGTTGGGATTAACTAGTGCATCTCCTTTCTGCCTCCTCCCCCTTTTCTAGTCTAGACTGAACCTTAGTGGTTTATTACAATCCCCCGTTAGCAGAGTGATTGTTAGAGTCACTAAAGGCTTGTTTATAATGGCAATTTACTGTGATGCAACTGTCTCGCTCAGGGCTTGGGAAAAAAACACCCCCCTGAGCGCAGCAAGTTGCAGCACTGTAAAGCACCAGTGTACACAGTGCCCCTCGTGGAGGTGGGTTTTTTTAGAGCGCTGGGAGAGCTCTTTCCCAGCACTGCACCGCGACCACACAAGGCATGTTAAAGCACTGCCATGGTCATGGGAGGTCTCTAATAAAGGCTCATGTCACATTGTTCCTTATGAGCCTTACAACAAGTGTGGGCAGATGATCTTTGAGGAACTATGTTTATATACTGGAACATGTGTTTTAATGTCTGAATCAAAGCAGGGGTGAGAAATATGGTTTGCCAGACAAAGGGATACCTACTCATTTGTCTCCCCCATTCATATGAAGCATTGTAGGTGAACACATTGGAGGCCCAGTTTGCATATAGGACCAACAGAAAGACCACACTGGAGAACAAACAATGGGTGCGGGGCACATCAGTTGTTTACTGGACTATAACTGGGGCACAAAAACTGCACCCTGCAATCCTTCAGGCAGCAAACGGGAGAATGCGTTTTGCATTCATGAAAAGGGGGATCCCAACAAAGGTGGCTGGTGACCCTGGAAGAACGCTTTAGCCATGGATTTTACTTGTTAAACTCAGACTGTTATACCTGGTGTTCGATGTGTAACCTGTTGGTCTTATTTCTTCACTCATTATCTCTTAAATCTTAGTTGATAAACTCCTGTTTGTTTTCACTAAAACTATATCTCAGAGCTGTGATGTTATTTTGGGGCTGATCCTCTATTGAATCAAACCAGTTGGTATTGTCCCTTTGGGGCCGGCTTACCTGGGAATTTGAGTGTCCAGTGGAGAGGGGCTGGACACTAGAGAAGGACATGATGGAGAAGCTCCAAGACAAGGTTGTGCCTCGTGTTAACCTGCAAGGCAAAGTAAAGACTGGCAGAGCCTTGGGCAGTTTGTCTGGGGAGTTGAAGGCTGGAGGTGACAGGGAACTGACACCCAGTTCAGCAGAAGGACGTCCCCCTCACACTGAGGCAGGGGGGTAACAAGGAGATTCACAGTCCGGGGATCCCTGAGAAAACGTCATAGCCAGAACCTGCAGTCTATGGATCTCAAGGATGGCAAAATAACACCTCTAAGGGGCTTAAAAAAACAAAAGAAAACAAACAACCGACCCCCGTTCAATGCCGGGGATTCCACAAGCTCCTTTGGAATCTATTCCAGAGCTTAAATACCCGCACGGTTGAAAGTTTTTGTAACCTCTAACCTAAATCTCCCTTTCTGCAGTTTAACACTCTTTACTTCTCCTCCTACCTTCAGTGGCCATGGAGCACAACTGATCCCCAGTCACAACTGATCCCCAGCCCTTAGCATGGCTGCAGAACATCCCCAGTCTGCTTTTCTCAAGACTAATAGACCCACTGCTTTTAACCTTCCTCCACAGGTCGGGTTTTCTAAACCTTTTACCATTTTTGTTGCTCTCCTCAGGACTTGATCCAATTTGTCCTCATCTTTCCTAAGGTGTGGTGCCCAGAACTGGACACAAGACTCGAGCTGAGGCCTCCCTAGGCCCGAGGAGAGCGGGACAACGACCTCCCGCAACTGACATACAACACTCATGTTAATACATGTTAATACACTCCAGAATGATAGCAGCCTTTTCCCCAACTGCATCAATGGGTGACAGCCAGAAAACCTGGGATAGGGTGACCAGACAGCACATGTGAAAAATCAGGACAGAGGGTGGGGGGTAATCGGAGCCTATAAAAGAAAAAGACCCCAAATCGGGACTGTCCCTATAAAATCGGGACATCTGGTCACCCTAACTTCAGAGTCCATTAAAGACCATTTCCCCCTTCCCCCCATTATTGAAGACAAGGGACAGCGGGCGTTTGAGAAATTAAATTCTACTTTATTCTTTTCGAAGCAAGAAATAAAAGCTAAATCCCCCCCGCCGCATCTCCATCCAACGCCCAGCTCCACACGGTGCATTTCATACCCACCCAGTATGTTGCTGCTCCAGCCACACACGCGCCCCAGGGAAAGAGGAACAAGTGAAAGTTGGTAGAAAAGCGCTAACAATAAATGAGAGGCATTTGCCCTCCCTCCTCCTCTCAGCAATGGGAAGACGCTGACCCCTCTCCACATCAATCCTATTGGGACTTCATTGGTAGCCCTTTAGAGTTTCAGGACGACTTCAAAGAGCACTCGTAGGACATTTCCTCTCTATCCGGGACATGTGTAGTGAGTTCACAGTTCTCAGCCTCAGCTCTCAGGCTCGCAAGAACAAACAGTGCCTGTAACAGTGCCTCCATGGGTCACAACTGAAAATTCCAAATTCAGGATAAATTGCTGAGAAATGGGGCAGACACACTGCAAAACTGGTGATTATTCTCCCATGACATATATCAAACCAGCAACAAAAGTAAACTTCTGTTTCACCACACTGGCTAACAAGACATCCAAAAAGCATTGCAGCCCTTATATCACCACCAAAACCTCTGAACTTAAAGATTGCTTATTTACAACCAATTTCATGAAACAGCAGGTTCTTCTGATCCCAAAGGACCAGCCACACACCCAGGTCAATATATAACTCAGATCTTACCCAATAATCACACTGTTGCCAATCCTTTAGTATCTAAAATCTAAAGGCTTATTTATGAAAAAGAAAGAAAGGTGAGAGTTAAAATTTATTAAAGGAATCAAATACATACAATAAATGCAAAGTTCTTGGCTTAGGCTTGTAGCAGTGATGGAATAAACGGCCAGCTGAAAAATCAAGTCTCTGGTGGCTTCTGAATCATTGGAAATCCTCAGTCCTTTGGTTAGAATGCTCCCATTAGTATAAGTCCATAGTCCAGAGGTTTGAGCAGGAAAAAGGCAAAAGGGAGATGTTTCCAGTGCCTTTTATAGCTTCTCTCAAGTGAAGGGAACCCCATTGTTCTCACTGTGAAAAACCACCGTAACAAGAGGTGTTTGGAGTCACATGGGCAAGTCACATGTCCATGCCTGATTTCACTCAGTCACTCACAGTACAGGCCATTACCTATACTTCAGATGGAACGTTCACAGGAAAGTCTGTGCAGCGTAGGTGGGCATCTGCCATTGTGAGTTAAGTGTTCTTTTGATGGGCCACTGAACTTGAATAATTCCTCCAAAATGTACAGGTGAAAAACCTTGTGGGTGTTACCCAGGAGCAAACATTTTTGAAATACAGGTATACAGCCAGTAGTCATAATCTCAAATATAAAAATGGTACATACATACAAATAGCATAATCATATTCAGCAAATCATACCCTCTCCATTGACACCTTACTCAGCACACTTTGTATAAGATTCACTGATTATATAACAATGGTAGCAACAATGATCTACCATGGTCATATTTTAATCAGATAATGTCACAGATCATTTTCATTGTTCAAAGGACAAAATCTCATGACAAAAGCTAGGGAAATGTGAAAAGAAAATCAGAAAGGATCATTCTGGCAAGTGATCATTTGTCTTTTGAAGTCCCCAATAATTCTGAGTTACATCCTGTCAAACTAATTTAATATCAAAATACGTGGCAGAACAGCCTTCACCAGATAGAAGAAAAAAGCCCGCAAACCAGGGTGGGCTACAAACCACTTTCCCATTCATGAAGTGAAATCCAAGAGAATCTTAAGGCTCAAAATCTGGAGAACAATTTTACCCATTTCCTTCTGAACAGGCTAAACCGGCTTTACTCTGCACTGTCGCATTATTTGGCTGTGTTATTGTCACGGCTGTATCCCCACTTTGAACTTTAAGGTACAAATGTTGGGGCCTTCATGAAAACTTCTAAGCTTAACTACCAGCTTAGCTCTGGTCCGCTGCCACCATCCCAAGAATTCCCATCCGTGGGAAGCCTTGAGAAACCTTCACCAATTCCCTGGTGAATACAGTTCCAACCCCCCAGGATCTAAAACAAGGAGAAATTAACCATTCCCCCTCCTTCCTCCCACCAACTCCTGGTGAATACAGATCCAACCCCCTTGGATCTAAAAAAAGGAGAAATCAATCAGGTTCTTAAAAAGAAGGCTTTTAATTAAAGAAAAAGGTAAAAATCATCTCTGTAAAATCAGGATGGAAATTAACCTTACAGGGCAATCAAACTTAAAGAGCTCAGAAGACTCCCCTCTAGTCTTAGGTTCAAAGTACAGCAAACAAAGATAAACACTCTAGTAAAAGGTACATTTACAAATTGAGAAAACAAAGGAAAACTAAGACACCTTGCCTGGCTATTTACTTACAAGTTTGAAATAGGAGAGACTTGTTTAGAAAGATGTGGAGAACCTGGATTGATGTCTGGTCCCACTCAGTCCCGAGAGTGAATGCCCTCCCAAAACAAAGAGCACAAACAAAAGCCTTCTCACCCCCCCAAGATTTGAAAGTATCTTGTCCCCTTATTGGTCCTTTGGTCAGGTGCCAGCCAGGTTACCTGAGCTTCTTAACCCTTTACAGGGAGAAGGATTTTGGAGTCTCTGTCCAGGAGGGATTTTATAGTACTGTACACAGGACAGCTGTTACCCTTCCCTTTATAGTTATGACAGTTAATGATAAAAGTTTTAGCATTATCGTAATGGGGAAAAAAAGAGGAAAAAAAGACAAACCTCACCAAAAACTTCCTATCTACAAATTATCTGGATTTGGCTGGAAAAACCCCAGATGCCACTTCAGCAATAGGGATTGAAGCTCAAACTGTGCTTTGGGGTTCATTTGAATTCCCCCTTCAGGAACGTGACATTTTTGTCTCAAGTGCTCAGGGGCTTGACTGAGGATCAAAGAAATCAAACCCTGATTCCTAAGCATGGTGGAAAAGGACACTGTGGTAAATGACACACATGAAGGTGGAGGGGTAGAATGGGAAAACGATAAACTCTCCATGGCTTGGGCAGAGGCTGTTCAAGAAAAGACGTGTGAGGTTGATGGGGGGAGGAGGGAATCCCCCGGACTCAATCCAACCCTCTGCAATAATACAGAAGGTAAAACACCACATTATTTTACTATCCCTGCTCCAGATCTTTTAGAATCTATTGAATGCTGGTGTATAAGGGAGAAACAACACAAAATAATTAAATGCTTTTCAGCATAATCTGGAGCAATGTGAGGATGTCTGGGAATGAGACAATCTCACTCCATGGGGGCACTTAGTGACTCTAACAATCACTTTGCTAATGGGAGATTGGAATAAACTGCTAAGGGTCAGTTTAGACTAGAAAAAGGGGTGGAGGAACAAAGGAGACACGTTAGATAATCTCAACCAATTTTCCTGCCCTAGACAGAAACTAGGAGGCTGATATGATCACTCCTCATTTATTCCTAGTAGACTCCTGAGTCCCAGGCCAGAGCTCTATCAACTAGGCAATGCTGCT